>NC_032009.1:1369254-1438408 GCF_001865875.1 Lupinus angustifolius | reverse complement strand
TTTTTTTTTTGTAGGATCCAAACTCCTGAGAATCGAAAATTTGTTTCTAAATATAAGTTTTGTTTGGTATTTATAATTTGAAACATTAGAAAGATGCAATAAGTTGGATCTCTAACAGCACCAGCTCATCATTACTCTCTTCACTCTTGTACCTTCTTCATTGATTCCCTCTCGATCTTGAAACAATGTCTTCTTCCATTCGATTAGAGGCAAAACAACAATACACCACACCCGTTCTGGTGCTCGGGTACGCACTCTGTTCCAGCCTATTAGCAATCATCAACAAATACGCTATCACTCAATTCAACTACCCTGGTCTCTTAACCGCATTACAATACCTAACTTCTGTTCTCGGCGTTTACCTTTTTGGGAAATTAGGGTTTCTTCAACATGACCCTTTCACTATCGCCACCGCCAAAAAATTCTTCCCCGCCGCACTTGTTTTCTACCTCGCTATCTTCACCAACACCAATCTTCTCCGTCACGCTAACGTTGACACTTTCATTGTCTTCAGATCGCTAACACCTCTTCTTGTTGCTATTGCTGATACGGTTTTTAGAAACCAACCTGTTCCGTCTAAATTTACGTTTTTGTCCCTCGTTGTTATTCTCAGTGGTGCTGTGGGTTATGTTGCTACTGATTCGGCTTTTACTTTAACTGCTTATTCTTGGGCTTTTGCTTATTTGGTTACTATTACGACTGAGATGGTTTATATCAAACATATGGTGATGAATCTTGGTTTGAACACTTGGGGTTTTGTTTTTTATAACAATTTGTTGTCTCTTATGATGGCTCCTTTCTTTTGGTTTTTAACTGGGGAGAATGTTGAGGTTGTTGATGCACTTAGATCGAGTTCGGGGAATTTGTTTGATCTGAGTGCATTTGCTGCTGTGTCATTGTCATGTGTGTTTGGGTTGCTTATTAGTTTCTTCGGGTTTGCGGCGCGAAAAGCTGTGTCTGCTACGGCTTTTACAGTGACTGGTGTGGTGAATAAGTTTCTTACTGTGGCTATCAATGTGAGTATTTGGGATAAGCATGCTAGCCCTGTGGGGTTGGTTTGTTTGCTTTTTACCATTGTTGGGGGAGTGCTCTATCAACAATCGGTTACTGGTCCTGTTAATGCTCCTCCACCGCAGCAGCGTGAAGCTATCCCATTAGTGTCTAAGCAGGGGGATATTGAAAATGACATTGATAATGATGTTTTGACAGGTGAGAAATCAAGGAAAGGGTAAATTTGCTTCTCTATGTGCATTTGTACCAAGGTTGTAAATTGTGGTTGAGGTTATGCTGTGTGGATCGCCATTGTCCGATGTGGTTTATGCAGCTATAATTGTGGCCATCGAGTCGCTGTGGAGCTGCCAAACCACAATTTTGCGTATTGCAATTTAGAACCTTGATTTGTACTATTTGTTTATTATAGTCAGCACTTTGTGTTTGAGCTGTATAATTGCTCTTATGAATATGCCAACAGTCTCAGGATTTTTTTCACGCAATAGGAGGTATTCTTTTCAGAAGGGTGTAAAATTGAGATGTTGCTTACTTCTTTGTTCACAAGTTTTCAGTTATTATTCTTGTTTTTCCTCGTATGGTTATTTGCTCTTTGATTTGCATAATCCCAGACTTCATTACAACAATCATTTAAATGCAATTATTTGTTTCTCTTAGCATTTATCTTCTCTGAGGTTGGGGCACTGTCATGTCTTTTGTCCCTTACTCAAAGTCTGTTGTTTAGATGAGTAAGGCTATTAGATTGTTTCAAAATCAATTATCGGGTGTTTTCTACTGAAAAATAAATTCATAAGTTCTTCCATTATATTTCATGACTGGTAATTGTGTCATGCAGGCCTTAAATTTTCTGTCAAACATGTTTTTCATCCTGTAGTTTATCACTGATGTCTGGTGGGCCATTTAGCAATATATTGCGATTTGGCAATTGTGATTTGATTGACTAAAATGATTCACAGAAGTTGCTGCATTGCTTAGTGGCTTAGCCATATGAAAGAAAGTAGGTGGTCTTCCTCTTCTGTGAAATCAAAACAGTAAAACACAATTGTAGCCCCCTCATAACCCTGTCAGACTAATCTTGAAGTAGTGTAAATGACATATATAGTGTAAATTGTTGTCCCCATAGCGCAGTAACATGCCCGTTTTAGGGACTTATATGGCATATATAGTATATAGTTTTTATGTTTTCCACCCACAGTCAATGCCAATATATCTGGTTGTTGCCTCTGCTGAGTTTACCATTGAAGTTGCTACCTGCATCTCAAATTGCTTGTTATGATAATGTGCTTTATTAATGTCATAACTCATAATCATTCCTTAATCTTGGATAAAAATATCAACTCTGATTTGAGCCCTGTTAACTAATATTGCCTCGGTTGATGGATTTGTAGCTGAACTGCAAGTTGAGGAGGGTAAAGGGAAAAAAGAACAGGCAGATGTGGAAGTTAAGGCAGTTGTGGAGGCATGAACCTAAGGCTGTGAATTGTTACTATATACACACCAAATTCATTCATTAGGATGAACAGATCAGAACTTGAGTAGAGGACTAGACATTAGCTCGCTGTAGTATAAAAGCTGATATGAAAATAATTTCAGATTCTTTGTAAACAGGCATTTTACATGAAAAATCTCTTCAGTTAGTGCTTCTACATGGAGCATATGAATTGAAAAAAAGGTATTAGCTTAAGTTCTGTACTGAATCTCCTCGCCCTCTTTCTTTCTCTAAGTATTAAAGGCTTACTCAGTTAATGTTGCACGCACAGTACACATAACTTTAAGGTTCAAACAAAGCTAGACCACACTGCATTAACACAGTACCATCAACACGTTTTTTATTTCTACAACTTGCACGTCAAATTTCTATTCCTCTCATACACCACAGGGTCCTCATGGTTGAAGGTTACACTTCCCTTATACCCTTATTCTGTCACTTAAACCAGATCTAAAATCACTTCAAAAACGAAACTTTTTTCCCACTTCCTTGACCTGATCTGGAGCGTTTTGGGCCTATGAAATGATCTCTAATAATGTTGTATGTGCTGGGAATAGCTTTTGCATATTTGGATCAATGAAAAGTATTTCGTTGAATGAGGTTCATTTAAAACCCCATTCAAACAAAACTTACACTCCATTTTTATTGAAACAACCTAAAAAACCTTTCCGGCTTTCCCATTTTACACATACACCGGTTCACATATTTAACCTTAAACACATATGTGAGCTTAGTCACACATTAAGGTTACATATATATTAACATTGAGTGTAATATCTGTACACGTGTAAAGACTTATACACATTTGCTATATATCTATCATTCATTTGTATTATTTATTTTTTGAACATTCAATGATGATATGATATAAATGATGAATAATGCAGTGTATAAAACTTATACATTGAACATACATCTTTTTCTCATTAACATTTTGTATTAAATACGTGAGTGGTGAGACGAGTCACATAACCACAGCAAAGTTAGCTTGGAAATAAATGGAACAACCAAACCCAGCATAACAGTGATAATACATATTAATTGAAGTGAAACAAAATTGAATCACATGACAGAGTATTGGGCACATCACGAGCGTTTTCCCAATCACTACATTCAGCTGCACACCTCATGACGCAGAGAGCCCTTGTGTCTACCTATTACTGTTGCCTACATTTTAAACTTAGGTATTCGTGTTTTATCCCATAGTCATACATAGGCAACACAGCCATTAGAAACTAGAATATTCCTTAACCTGACTCATTGGTTTTAACAGTTCAACTATTAACTATTCTAATATAATGCCTTAATCCTTAGTTTTCTGAGAACTAAGAGAGTATATGTATTAGAGTTCTTGGTCCAAGGCACAACTAGTCTTAACCCATCTCACAAAACAATTGCTCTTCATATAGTGCCAACTGCCACGGCACGCTGGTCACCCACATTTTTAAGTTGCTAGTTGTCGATATCCGAAATTAGTATAGTCGTGTAATCCAAAATCGAGGTGTGACAACATATCAAATTTGTTCTTTTGTAGATTATGATATAGTCATATACTTTAATGTGTTATTGCTGTTAAGTTGTGCTTGTAAACAAAATTCACCAAATAATTTGGTGATTATGTCAAAATCTAGATAATTTGGCTATGAGCAAAGGTGGTGAAAAAGGGCGGCACAGTGGACGAAACACCATCTCTCAAGCATAACTGCATAAGTTCACCATTTTAGATCTTTAACACACAACACACGCTTTGATTTTTGAAGGTTAGCACAGCTGAAAGAATGATCTAAAGCAACCAATTTCTACATAAAGTTTATTAGTCTTACAATAGGTTAAGCACTAGAAAGACTGAAAAACAAAACCTAGACCTTGTCAAAAATTTCCGTGCGGAGAATCATACAATATGAACAGGTTAGGTTGTACACGTTGAATATTATCACTTCCATTTAGTCCCCTCTTTCCATGCTGCTGTTCTCTACTCTGAAGTCTCTTCATTCGTGCCGCATTCAACAGTAAAACATTACATTCTTCACCTTCTCTTTCAGAGCTGGTAGTGGTCGAACTGACCCATCTTTTGATCTCGCACTTAGCGGTTTCGCGATGTCAGAAACATTAGGTTCCATGTAGAACCGAGCTCTGTAAGCTGCTAGATGAGCATAGTATGCAGGAGGCACTGCAAACATAATAGACAAGTTATATATAATAGTAACTAATTTGCTATGACACTAGCAAACAGAAAAATCCACAAATGCTTGACTATATATTAATGAGTGAAGTTATTTGCATGGACTAAGTATTAACTCATTTTTGATTAATACAGAAAATCTAATATTTACTTCTTGTCGATACAAACGTGCCTGTGAGTAATGCATCACCAACAGACAGATTACAAAAGTGTTCATGTTAAGCAAGAATCGAAGAATTACCTACAGAAACGGATCGTGTACATCTTGCATAGCTACAATCAAAATAGTTAGAAGGTTATTTCATTACAAGAATAGAGCAAAGAATGAATGTAAGATGATAAGACAGAAATTACTTACGTGTAGCATAAATTGTTGGTCAGAGATTGAATCTCATCAGCACTGAAATTGTTCTCATCCCACAGAACATGGTAATGAGCTGGTCTACTTGTACCCTATGAAATGCCAATCATAATGTAAATTAAACTCTTCTGTGTCATATCCAATGTAGCAACATAGAAATCAGTATCATACCTGAATACCCGCATGACTGCATAAATAGAAGTCGAACTCGGTAGGATGACAGATCTTAGTATCCACCACAGTACCTATGTTAACCAATTAAACATGACTAACAGTTAATTGCTGGAAAATGAATTGAGGTATTCCGAATATTCTGTGATTCTGAGCAGACCCTTTGGTGGAAACTATCTCGACAATAGTCATATCGTCCTTGTTTTTTCATGGATATCCTTAGGTGATTACATGTAGTCATGCACTAATAGTAGAAACTGGAAGAAGTAAAAAACAAAAGGCCTTACCAGGTAAAACATTGCCACTCCTATCAGTGCTGCTTCTGTCATCGTGATTACTAGTGAAGAGTCTAGTGTGATGCCGCTTTTGGACCACAACAAATGTTACTGGAGGTTGGTAGCCAGGTTCCAAAGATGCACAAGCCTACACATAGTGAAAATTTAAGCATAGGGAAAGGTGGTAGTCAATATAAATTCAGCATATACTGTCTTAGTACCTTACGAATGGCGTCAAGCTCATATAGCAAAACCTGGTAGAACTGTCCTTCACTTACTCCATCCCTGTAAATATATTGGATAGCATTGTATAAGACATCCCCCCTTATAGTTGAAATCACTGTTTATCAGTATTAACTTCATTGGCAAGAATATAATTCTCTTACCTGTAAAATATAATTCTACATGGTTTTTGTCCAGTTGCCTTCTTAAATGAGAGTAAGAGCTCTCTGCAGTAGCAAGAATAGTATGATCCAAATATACACACTTAAGCTGAATAATTACATGTAATAAATGCAACCTATACTTGAGTAAAAGCACAAGCTTAAAGGCTAAAGCAATCAAAGATGGAAAGTTTTTCCATTAGGATATTAAAATAATGTCAACAGAAGACATCTTCATTACTTGATCCAATTATGAAGTATGATAGAATAGCTGCAGTTAAGTACCTGATCATACCACCATAAACTATACCATGATGAGGATCCTTCCAACATTTGAAAAGATCTTGAATGAGTTCTTCACGATGCGGTTGAGCACATACCAATCCTGCATACTTTGTTACTTCTGGCCAGTCCTGGGAGGCTACAACCTGAATAAAAGTAATCAGAATTCCGAATAGACTATATATAAGGCTCGCTGAATTGTTGGATTTTGGAAATGCTTACAGCAGCGATGGACGGAGAAGAGTCCTCTCCGGATTCTGGATGAGTTACATCTGCTCCAAAAATTATTGTTGGAATATCACTGACCAATGGGATCCTCCAACTTAAAGCATCCAAAAGTACTGTGTTCCTTCCTCCAAGCTAAAAGTATAATGCATTTATTCAAGAAAATAAATATTAAGTAACATGTGGCTTCCGTGTTAATTTCGGTGGAAAAGTTTGATAGAACAATTTAATAATAGCATACCTTGACATTGATTTTTAGTGCTACATTTGCCAAGTACTGTCTGTTAATCTTGAACACATATTTTGTTAGACAGCACTGAGAAATCAATCCTAGATCAGTTTCACAGATTCTTTTGAGATCACCTGAATCAAGAATTTGTTTGTTTAGTGCAAGCATGAAATGTGGAGTTATGAAAAAGTGAAATGAAATATAGACAATGACAGAAGTGATGAAGATACATATCTTTATACATAAGAAGGAGAAGAAAAACAATGAAGCAAAGGGACATTCTCACTTATATAGATATGTGAAACAAAAAAAGCTGAACATGAAGGTTACTGTACTAGAACCATCCTACCTACTACACTCATGAGTTGATGCTAATGGACATATTGGCGTGACTTAGAATCGTACCGTACAGAGAGCCATTGCTGTCTGGAAGAATGGCAATTAGCAACTCTAGCTCCTTGCCACCAAGTTTGTCTAGAGCAGCAGCATGTACATGCTTCAAGGCCTTCTTTACTAGATCTGATCGTGCTGAATATATCGGAATCACGGGGTCCTGACTAAATTCCTGCGAAAGGATTAAAAAAGGGAATAAATAAAAGTATAACAGTAATTAGAACATAGAGTAGTGTGCTATTAAAAATTCCAAACAAGTAGTCTCAAATGTATAACTTCTTCTAACAAGGTATAATCAAAATTTGAAACTTTACCATGCCTGTGATTTGGCACATCTGAACTAACTGTTGGCAAAATCCGCGAGCTGTACTTTCTTGAACATTTCGAGAGAAATTGATACATGCCCAATATTTTACAGTGCTTCCATTTACAACTTTCTGCATTGAAAAACAAGAATTACAATTCTCCGGGAACAACTAGTTTTCCTTTGCATTCTGTTTACTTTCATTAAAGGATTTATAACTACAATCTTTTATGTCTGAGCTAACCTTGTTCATCATATTCCACAGACCAACTTGTGGCAGGTATTCTTTCTCTCTTCCAGTGTCATTATATTTCAACTGAAAAGAAAATAAGGGCCAAAATGTACTATTAGCATAAGGCCGAAAGCGAACAACATAAATGATCAATTTAACCATGGCATATTACCCATGGAGCTGGAAGAACCCGGGCCTCAACTGATGAAAGCTTGTTGTCTATGCTGATACCAAACTCCTTTGCATATGGATTACACTCATAATCATTTTGTTGAATTGTCTACAAGTATATTGGAAAAGTTCTAGCTTAATTATACCAAACAACACAATTTTTATGTTCTTGGACAAAAAGAACATAATGACATATCATGGCTATTCAATTTTCTGACCAAAAAGGGAAGGAAGGAAGGAAGGAGAGAAGTGATATGAAGAATTCATGAGAATGACCTTTAGAATATCGATCTCTTGTTCACGCGGTCTCTGGCATGAGACCTTAAGCAGTGAAGTTATCTGCTTTTCATTCAATCCTTTTGTATATCTCTGGCCACTAACTATCTTGCATGCCTGGGACATAAATTGTTGATTAAAAACAGAAGCACTTAAAAAATGGCGTCGATAAATTCAAAGATGAACTCACCTCCATCGGCAAATAGTTTAGCTTCTTTTGGCTTCCTACTTGAAGACAAGGTAGATGAGAATATTTGATTGTAAATCCATACACTTCTTGAAAATAATCAACTACTGATTTCATGTTCATTTTCTCATCAAGTGGGAAACTGTTTGGAAAAAAAGAGATAGTCATTTGCTTAGTGATCATATCTAAAATGTTTTGAGTCCATCTTGCAATGTAAGAGTTACAAAACCATACTTAAGCTCCCTTGTAGGTTGTGATGTCAATCCTGATATCCTGTACTTCCTTCGAAAACTTCCTCGGTGTGTAACTTCAACTTTCACACCTCTTAAGGCTTTCTTAATCTGCTTGATTCACACCACAAAGAATTTTTGGTTAGATTACTTCAATGTTCTAATGGAATGAAAGTCCTCAATAGCCCAGAAAAGGAACTTGAGTTCATAGATTTAATCTACAATCTCAGCCTATGGTTGGTGGACTCGAACCGGTTATAAGCTGAGGATGTTTTAGAATAAAAAACATTTGATATTTGATACCTTAACCCGATCTGAATCTGACAATGGCTTTGAGGTAACATCTTTTCCCAAAATTTGAGCAACAAAGTCAATTACAGGGAGTGGTTCAATAAATGCCATGGATGACATGCCTAAAAAATGAAACAACAATGAAATCAGATTGCTGATATTGACATAAATAATAGACAATGTTTTAAATTGTGGAACATGTCCCATAATGCAGTTCCAACATTTTAGATAGCAGTAATTGTCATAATTGCATGAAGGCCAAATTGGCCTATATCAGCCAGCAATGGTTGTAATGCTACCGCAGCCGCAACACAAACACAACAATGGTTTAATAAAAGAAAATCAATAGAAGGAAAATGGTAGAAGTAGATGTATGACCAATATTAAGTGACAATCCCATTTGAGTAGGCCTTATGCTCTGGTAGAAGCCACGCCATGATTCAAGGCCACCACCCAGCTGCTGCGGTTTTCTTAAATCCGGCGAATAGAGAAACCTCCCAACTGATACATAACTAAACATGCAAATCAAGCCATAAGAAACAAAAACATAGTAAGTAGCAATATCCAAAAGATGGCAAAAGATATAATAATAATAATAATAATGTTGAAATAACAGCATAACAAATGCACCTTTGGGCTGCAACCTCCCTCAACACAATGTCAATGACAGTAAGTGCTTCTTGTGGTGTATCCACTTGTTTCCCACTGAGAAGCTCACGTAATTGATGCATGCTAACTCTAGCTGCAAACTTGATTCCCACTTTAAATTCTCTTTCCCTGACACAAATGGTTGTTATTTGTTAAAGCCCAGTTATAAAATCCAAAAGTTGAGAACAATAACAATAGTATTTTCAAGACAACAACATAGTTATTAAGTTACCTGGTACTACCACTACCCTCATCTTCCACACTCAATAGTATGCTGAACTCTTTGTATCTAAAAGGAAGCAACCCAGCAGTGTAAAGATTTCTTCTTCCATCATAAACTGGGAGCCTTTTTCCTAACTCAGTGTTTCTGTGAAGCTTCACCAACTCAGATATAATAGCTTTGCTTCTTTTACGACAAGTAACTTCAGGTGTTATTATAACCTTCACAATACATACATTATGAGTTAACAAAAACCCTTCACTCAAATCTAACTATGAATTATTTTTACATAAAGATTGGACTTACATTGTAATGGCTTAAATCTGATGCTGATATATCTGCCAAGAAGTGATTAGCTTTGACCACACACTTTGTCCCAAGATGGCCATAGCCAGGCCTAGTAGCAAACACAACACTTTTGCAAGAAGCAGAGGGAACTAGTTGTGAATCAAATCCTCTTTCTTGTAATTTCTCTTGTTTGTTTAGGTAGCTTCTTCTACCCCTTCTTCTATGATCCTTGGAATTTTTCTGAGGCCTTCTAGATTTTACTTGATCCTCCATGGGGTCCTTCATTTGCACTCACAGTGTAGTTTTCTGTAGAAAAAATGGAACTTTCACTTATTTTAATGGAAAACTGAAAGGTTTTTTTGGCAAAACAAGTTACACGTTTTCACTGAGAACCAGTTATTAGCTTATAACACTAATCTTGAAGGAGGAGAAAAGAAAGTACAAGCAAAGTGGGAAAGGCATTAAGCCTTGTAATGGCTGCAATTTCAACACAGAAACCAAAACAAAAACGAAAAAAGAAGAACATGAAAGGCATGGTGTGGTATGGCATAAAATCTTGACAGTGTTTCATCTTCTTCTAGGCGCTGTACATTCTCTGAAAAGATGGGGAGAAAAATAAAGTAACATGCATACATGCAAAAAATAATAATAATCTACTACAAAATTCTAGTGACCCACATAGAAATTCAGTTGTTATGCCTAATTTGACTTACTATTCTAACATATTTTATGGGCATAATAATAAAAACTTTCTCCTCAAAAACAACCACTTTCCTCCAAAATAATCTATGTTCCATAGTTCACAGCCATAGGCTGCTTATATAGACCAGGCCACAGACGTTGTACAAGAGATAAAATGTTGGTGCTGCTATAATAAATTATTTTGTGGGGATGTGAGTACTTTTAAACTGTATATTATCAATGCTTTAAAATAGTCATGGCACAGGTACCTAATATGCATAATTTGGTTTTTTTAGATGATTTTTTAATCTGTAAAAGAAGATCAACCAAGTCTTTTTATCAAATGAGTTTTACTAAATAAATTAAATGACATAATGTAGTATCATAAATCATGTAAAACTCCTATATTTTGCTTTGTTGCAAAACTACATCAGTAAAAGTTGTATTAGACAGTAAAAAAAACTCTCAAATCTTAGTAAAATGATCAGAATATGTTTTTATCTATAGTATATCATTCAAATTTTTTTTAATTATCATTGTATCATCATACATGTCTTATATCATTCTCGTGTACCATGGTGTTTGAAGTCCAAAAGGAGGCAAGGAGCTTTATTTTGGGTTCACTTACAGTGGTCCCAACAAGAACAATAAGGGATGTTTGAATAATCTTACCCTACTTGAAGTTCATGGCAGAATAGTATGTAAGAATGCATGAATAAATACCCCTTTTCAGCGACCACAAAGGAGCTTTAACTCCTTCCCAAGTTGAATTACAGTGACAGAACGAGACCTAAAACAGTTTACTAAGACAACACAAGAAGGAGCAGTAGGGACAAGAGGCATAAAGGGTCACAAAAAATAAAAACAACAAAACATTGTTGAACCAAGTGACAAGAAAAATGAAGCAATGAGTCAAACAAAATTTGAAGCCTTTTTATTATGCTTAGATATCCGGACAGATAGTGTGCAATGCAATGCATGAAGTAGTTGCATTGCCATAATGGCTTTCTGCCAAATGCCAAATGCCAATGTCAGTTGTACGTTCAAGTAAGAGGTAAATAATGCTGCAAATTTTGCTATGCTGCACAAAAAAATACAAAATTTGATTTTGGCTTTTTTCTATGTTATTGGGTCATTTGGATGGGTGATGAGGGAACTAAGTATAGCTGAGAATGGTAGAAGTGACTATGGAATCAATTATTTGGGATCATTACAAAGACACGAAGAACAATCATGTGTCCTGTCCCTTTCACTGGCTTCACAGGACTGATACAACATACCAGCCAAACATTTATGAAAAATAATATCCACATCTTCAATATAAACCAACCAGAGTTGTCTAGTGATTGAGATTCGTGAAGGACTAAGTTGTTTTAACTTATCATGCAAAGGCTCATAATTTTATGTCTAACACACCCTATCATGTAAAAACATTATACTATAAACTTGAACCCCCTAGACATAAATAAGTCACTGCTTCTTATACTGATATCATACCAAAATTCAATTATCCTAATCTTTTTTTTTAGTTTCCGAAGTTATTAAGGTTACATATGGTAGGTGTAACATGAACAATGATCTGTTATTCCAAAACATGTCATAAACCATGTCTCAAACTAATGATGTAATCATGTAAGTTTTTATTTTTCAGTTAAAAAACATGTAAACTTATAGGACAAAAAGTTAGCTTTTGTAACGAAATTAGACAGGCCTATAATGTTTCCTGAACCGAACTAAATTGTATGGCAACCATGTAAAGGGTTTGCATTGTATTCTTTTCATGAATATTGTTATTGAATTGGTTGATAAAAGAGCAAAGATAAAGTGACATTAATTTGCATACTGGTGTTGCGGCCAAACCGTCTTAGTTTAATGACTGAATTTATGGTCAATGTCATCTCTTTCAATTTTGTCACATCTAACTCTAAATTCCTCCCTCTGAAAATTTCCACATACTAGGGACCCCTCTTTCTTCCATCTCTTATGTGTTTCTTCTTCTCACTATGCCGCCATGTCCAATCTCAATCCATTGGATAAATTATTTTATATATTCATAAATCACAATATATTAAAGGTGTTCATGAATCAGTTTCTTCTTTACTTAATACAAAAAATGATATTTTTACTTTTGTACAACCAAATTCTAGGATTACATCTTTTTCAATAACTTTCATGTTTACTGTTTAATAAAAAAGAGAGAATAAATAAGAAAGAGAAGATATAAGGTCCTTATTTTTTCCCAGAGATGTTGGCTGCAAATAATTCTTTAGGGATACTCGTATATCAAGTATAGCCACGTGGTGTTTAAGGGTTCTGAAACGTGGATCATGGAATCTGGACTAGGACTGATTTTGGGGCTAGCTCCATGGATCATTGTTGTTTGTTAATTGGGTTCTCATAGTCATAAGCCTTTGCATCTGGGATTCCAATTTTAGCATAAAAAATTAGTAGAGTAAGCATTTCAAGCCTAGTGATAAACATATGTGGAAAGATCTCATGTTCCAAAAGGTATCTCATTTTCTATTTCAAACCAATTAAAATATTATTTTAATTTTTTTTATTCATATAGTAATATGTGATGGGCTTGAGACATGAAATGAGACACGGTTAAGGACAGCCGATTCTTATCTCTATATATGTGTGACATCTTGCTAGCCTATGAGTTTCCTCATGAGGGTTTGCAATGAGACTTATTAGTCTTAACACCGTATAAAGCCCCCAGGCTAGGAGTTCAAACAAGCATGTGAACTAGAAAAGGCTTGTAATGGAATTGGATCTACCCTATCAATTAATCTTGGCAAGGTTCAAAACTATAATGAAATTTGGTTGATGTATATATTATCCAAATTAAGCTAAAGGCAAAAACTGTGGACACCCACTGCAATCATGACAAAGTGAGACACTATTCCACACAAATTAAACAAGATACAAAAGAAAAGAAAGCATTCATGAGCAATAATACATAGATCCAGAAGTGTACGTGCTTATAATTACTAGGTTGTGTATGAACTCATAGGAGAATGAATCAGGTTGAAAGACAAAATAGAACAATTGTTTAACTTAAAAAGGACATGAATAGCTTCAATGTAATAGAAGTAGAATGGCGAGAGTAGTTAGGTAGTGAAAAAAACAAACCTTTTGGTTTACGCCATGTATTTTTGTAAGTACTGGCTTAGCTTTTAATTAATGCATGTGACTGTGAGCTCCGAAATATGTGAAGTATTAAGTGAACTCTTGAAACCTTAGAATCTCCTTCCCCTTTATCACCTTTTAGGTTCCCTGCACACAAGATATATATATATATATATATATAGTAATGTAAGTGGAGTATACTGTATATTACTATAACAAGAAAGCGTTCAATTAAGGGTTTCAAAATACTTGAGCATGAACTGGAGCTAGAATGAGTAGATAGTTAGCCTCTAACTCATAATACATAAGCTACCAAAATGTTTTTGAAGTGGCCACATCACATGCACAAGTAGCTAGTGGTATTAATTATTCCACCAGGATCACCTAGTGAGTCTAAGGAATATAATTATATATAGTCTTTGCATCATGATTTGAAGTAATGAACTCCATGTCATAAGTATATAACCTTATTTTTGCGCTGATGTGGTTTTTTCCCTCCAAAATAGTGTTAAATTGGTTTTTATGTTAAAGAGAGACAAATAAAGCGATGAATATAGAGTGAAGAGACAGAAAAACTTCATTTAAGGAGATAAGAAGATGTAATATTGTGCTTCTAATTAAATGTAGAGAAAAGAATCCACCTCAAAATGCAATTTGGTTAAAGTAATTGATACAAACATCACCATGCATGAGCTTCATAAATGACGTATTAGAAGAATGTTCTTATAGGAAAAACAAAACAAAGCAAGGAGATTTTGGAAGGGAGAAGGAATATAGGGTGCAAGGAAGAAGAAGCATCGATTTTTGGGACCTGGATGATTCAACATGGGAATGCTTCCTTTTTTCTGCTATTGATAAAACATGTGTCAAAGACCACTACTTTCAGAAAAAACAGTCTTTACTACCTTTAAGAAAGGAGCTTTAAAAGAGAGAAAGAGTTTTCATTGGGGCTTTTCAGAGCATGAAAGCGTGCCATTAGATTATTAAAAAGGAAAGAAACACAACAAGACCTTTTATCTTTCACGAACCATTAAACAAACATGATAAAAATAGGAAAAGAATATTTAGCAGAAAGCAAGATTTTGATGTTGCATAGAGAGTGAAACTTAAATATAAGCAATTTAATCACCTTATAATAATACAAAGGTGTGAGATTCCATACATTGAAAGAGAAGATGAATAAAAGTGGGGTTTGTCCTTATGACAGTACTAAGTGGTCTCTGCTATGCTGCAAATTAAAGCTTAATTTTAGTGCACTTCCCTAGCCAGAAGCATGTTTTTTTCTGCTATGGCTTGGCCTTGTTTAAAGAAACAGATTTAAACAAATAAATAAAGGGAAAGAAAACTTGTGTCAGTTTCTTTGACGGAAATATCACCGGAAGAAGGAGAACAGTGAGGGAAAGAGAAGAGGAGGATCACATGGGAAAGTAGTGGTTCAACTTTTTATAGACAAATGTTTGGTTTGCAACAGTTGAAGGCAATATATTGAAAACGCACTTATTTTAATGTTCTTCCTTAAGTATTATTCATAAAATTATCAGAACCCACCAAACTGAATTAACTCGTCTATGTGACTATCGTTTGATTTATTGGGTAAAGATCAAAGCATATGTACAAGTTGTACAAATTAAGTATAGTTTATAGATGATGGATAAATGATGAAGGTTTTTACAGTAGCAACTAATCGTAGTGACTTTTAAAAGAATTATTATAATATTGAATATATTTTATAAGGTGGCAAGTTGATATTTACACCTTCTTTGTTACATTTATAGAGAACAGATTTAAATGTTTAGAGTATGAGAGTATCATTAATTTAAGTTATGTCAAAAAAAGTTCCGAAAATAAAAATGAAAATTATATACTTACAGAAATTATAGAAAGTGTGTATATTATAAATATGTATATTTTTAAATAAGTAAGTAAATATTTTCAACAGCTCAAGAAAACATGTGAAGGCTAAAGTAATAGTGATTTTGCTAGGGTTGCCCTTCATAAAAAGCCCAATCACTAAAAACATGTATTAGGAAAAATAATCTCTTTCTTCATTAAATACAAAACTAAGAAAGTATTTTTCTTTTCTGATGCACGTTCTTCTTTTTAGAGTTTCTTATTGATTGATACTAGCTTAGTTAGCAAAATCAAAATGTTTTATAGTTTTAATAATACTTAGTCATATTATCACTCAATCCAAAACTATTCCTCAAATCCTAGTATTTAGCTTAAATGAATTACCATAGTTGCCAGTATGGTTTTTTTTTGTTTTATACATCTTGGTAGGTTATTTGGAAAATTTGTATGGATGATAAGGGGTTGGATAGACTGAAACTGAATGTATAAATTAAGATAGTCTTCAATAAATATTATTATAACATGTTGAGCTCATATCACAAACCAAACAATTTTATCCTTCCATTTGAGAATGGAGATCATCTGTCTCAATATCTCATTTCATGTCTCAAGACAACCAGAGTGTTCCATTTTATTACCTTTTGCTTTTGAAATTTTTATTTTGTCCACGTACTAATATATGAGTGGCTTGAGATAGAGAATAGAACACCGTTGAAGACAGGTGATCTCCATCCTCCCTCCGAACATACTTTCTACTTCTACATAATAAATGAATAACCAGGACATTATATTATGACAAAAGCTCAAGCCATACTTGTCAGAATTGAACTAGGAAGTCTAGTCACCCAGAAATCTTATTGTATGAAGTTATAAACTATGAGAAACCATATAAATAAGCTTTTTATCATATCTTGGTTTAAAATTTAATCTATATATTCTTCTTATCTTATCCTTATCCTTATCAAACATAATACTTCTTCCTCCCACACTTAAATTGCCTAATAGATTTAGCTCCATTTTGATCAAATATAAAGCTAAGATTGATAGCAATCATATAAGATTTATAAAAGGTATATATAATATTATTGGCAAAAAGGAACAAAATTTGAAGTCAAATTGAGAAATCATTGTGGTGTTTAAAAAAGTTAGTGACAATAAGTGTTACACAACATAGCCCCACCAAGTCAAATGATTGCCAAAACGTTATCATCAAAAGGGGCATGCATGTCCATAAAGGTTAGAATGATTATAGGTGGATGTGGATCCATCAATCCCACAATAACTTAGATTTTATATGAGCTTTCAAAGCATTACTTGAATCATGAGGGTTTAAAGATCAATGATAGCTCATCATAGATGTGATATTACCCTGCACAAAGTTTGAACTCTAATTTGTCTTCTTAATTCAAAAGGAGGGTCATTACTTTGTACACCAAAAGACAAAAAATAGATCATTACTTTCGGAATTAGTGAAAACCATTTATGCTTCACTAATTGCTTCTCTCTTTTTTGTTCAAACTTTTCTATGGTAAAATCATCATAATCGTTTTTGTAACCTTTAATCATTTTCCTTTTCACCGACATTCTTTTTTTCACCATAATTTATACACACGCACACTTTATTATGAAGATTAAGGGATATTGCATAAATGGCCTGTTAGATAAGAATTAATCAAAGTTTTGTTATTTTTATGTATACAAAGGGAAAATGTTAGTTACATTCATATATGGATTCGATCCAAGTTAGATCCTGATTGTGGATTTCCAAAAATTTGGATTTATTTCTTACACTTTTACACAATGGTACAGTAATTCTTATACTTGTATTTTTTTCTGTAAATTATAATTGGGTTGACACATTTTTGTCCGTTTAATATATTGATACTATATGCATATATTTAAGTATTTCCAAAACTCTTATCTTTCCTTTCAAACAAGGGTCAATTCAACTAAGGATTAAAACTATATTTTTTTGTGTTCGTGTGTTATAGCTTGTGAGGGTGGAAGTATATATTTTAATGTACAAATTTTGTGATGATGTTGAAGTGATGTCATTACAATTGACTAGCTAGATTGAGCAAGTCTCTATATCTCTTATCTGATATGGAATCAGATGTTGCAGGAGTTTGGTAATGGAAACTTGCAGAATTGGGATACATAGCAAATGAAAACTTAAGTTGACCGTGACATTTTTGTTCTCGTATTTACCTGCTACTACTACTATCTTCGCTGCAACCGTAAATAACCATTAATATACCAGCTAGACGTGGTGAAAAACTTGAGGTGCTATACCTAGAAGAAATAGTTACATTAATGTTACAGGATATCGTCAACTACATAAATCAAATGATATTATAATTATCTATTATAAATTATGTTCATCATCAAAGTATTGATTCAAGACTTGATGACTCTCTTAAGACTTTTTACTCTTCTCATTCTCGGTAATGATGGAACTACCGGTGTTTGGAGGCTCTCTAGTCGTGATCAGGTCCAACAAGTAATATTAGAGTTGATGGTTTGGTTGAGACATGCATATTAGACTTAAGGGGAGCATACTAGTAAGTATGGTACTCATACTTAACGGGATAATTGTTTAATATATTCAAGTGTGAAGTCTCACATTGCATACAAAAAATGAGTGAAAGAATTTATAAGTAAAAAAAACTTATGAAACAATTGCAATATTTCAGTTCAATATATGGTGTCTCAATTGTAGTTCGCCGCTCTCCAGATATCCTAATAATGATTGAACTCTTCAATAGTAGAAGATATCATGATCATCATTCAATAATTCCTCCTTATGTAGGGATAAAAAATAAAAATAAAAGTTAGAAAGGAGATAATTTGAGTTTTGAAGGAGAGAATGATAATTTCTAGACATTCAAATAATGATAAATAAAAATAAAAAATGTAAGAAAAAACAGAACGGTTTATTGTAATAATAATGCAATTATGATAAGGCTAGACTATGGAAAACAAAGGTTAATTTGCAGTGTTTAACTTATGCACGATACATTTTGCAAAGTTGTAATGTTAATTGAAATCACTTTTAGTTCATCCTCCACTAACCGCTACAAGCATCACGTTTTTACATACTCAAGAGAGGAACACAATGAGTACTTATTTATATAAAGGACAAAGGTTAAAGTAGCTGATCTTTTATTCTGTTCTTTTTGTCCTGATTCAGATATAGGTAATGCTTGGGTTATGATTTTCACCAAACAAATGAACAAAGCAACATGCATGAATGTGAAATTGGTCTCACTCAGTATAAGGTAAGTGGTTATCCAAATTAAATCATACATGCAATCATTATTGTATACGTCAAGCTTTGAATTATATATGAAATTGAAGAAGCCTTGCGATGCTTAGAATTGATTACCTAAACTTACTAGCCTTTCTACACGTCATTTCTCACTTTAAGAAAAGAGACGAACTACAACAAAAGCAAGAGTACTTGTGGGACATGACGAAATGTTAACCTAGAGCACAATTAAGTACTTTCTACTGTTTTTTTTTTGTTTTTGGTTCAATACTTTCCACCATTTTGGGGCCTACTAATTCAGTTATTTGTTTGTAGTGACTAGTGAGTACAGTGTTTTCTATTACTATGGTCAGGACTCAGGACTAAAAAACTAGATATTTCAAAACTTACATAAAATGGTTCATAGTGTTGAGATACTTCTCTCATTATCTATCAGTTTTGAGATGAAATATTAACATAGTATCAAAGCCAACATTCAACTTCTCTCCAATTGTTATAATTCAAAAGATAGTTTTTAGTCACGAATCAAAAGATGATATTTAGTCATAAGTCAAAGATAATCAATCATCTAATCTATCACATTTATGTAGACAGGACATGTTAGGAACTAATTTACACATCGCTTATCGCATTGTCTCACCAGTAGTTTAAATAAAATTTTTTTTATTGAATTACTTATCTCATTATCAAAATTGATCTTGACATAAACCTTAACCTATGTCAACCTTCACATAACTAAACAATCTTATATAAATTGTATTTGTGCATATATGTCACTAATTAGTTGTCCATTGTGTAATTTATCAAAAAATGAAGACAAAACGGTGCCTTTTAAGTGGTTAAAACTTGTGATGGAGTCTAAATCTTAAAACCCTTGTTAGGGATACTCTTTTTTGCATTTTTTTGCGTACGGCCTACAAAGCCCAGAGGGAAATCATTCTAGGAAATGATGCCAGTCTTCAAAATAGAACTGGGCCTGTCTTGTTTGGTCCATTCGCTGGTTTAATAAATAAAAAATGTACCATCATAAAATTAGAAATTTGTTTAATTTCAGTACATGAAGTATATATTTATTTGCCAAACCATTCATTTGATATGGGCTATTGATAGTTTGTATCTTTTAAACACACTTATCTTATTCATACTATTCAATTAAAAGAAAATATATTTATATAAAAGATTACTAGAAACAAAATATTTTTTGTAGCAATTTGTGTTGTAAGATCTAATTATCCAAATTATAATCAAATAAAATTGATAAAAACTTTTATTTTGATAATTTTGCATCTTTAAAAATACAAACAGTAGAATCTATTATCGAAAACCTTAGTAAGGAAGAAAAGCAGCAAAGTGTTTGAAAATAAACCAGATTCGTATGAGATTGGAATCCATCCTAACCAGGTTTTGGGTGGGAGCATATTTAGCTTAACACAAAAGAAACAGAATAAAGAACAAAAAAGGAAAAGGAAAAGTACAATTAACTAGCACCAAACTATTTTTAGCATCATAAAGTCCAAAAATCAAACATTCTATCTTCACGCACAAGCTCCGGTTTGATTTACTAGTTTGGTCAATTTCTTAATTAACTTTGAGGATTCGCCAATTTGAGCAAGTAAAGAGATTAGCCCACCGTTTTCATACGAAAATTAAGGATTATGTATGTGCCATGTAGGAATGTGAAAGATAATATAAAAGTTTTTTTAGAGACTTATTAATGTACTCCCTAAGTTTTTTTTGTAGGATTGTGTTGGATAAGATTTGAACCCTCAACATTATCCTTATTAATATACTCCCTAAATTTTTCACTTTTATCACTTGACCACCTTATTACGGGAGCACATCTGCTGTCCTACAAAGAGTGTCACTTCATGTGTCACTACTTGTGATCGGTTGAAAAAATATATTTAAATTAAAATTTTAATAATTAATTATTTTTCTGACCAATCACAAATAGTGGTACATCAAGTGATACACTGTTGTGGAACAGCAGATGTCCACCCCTTATTACTCCCTATGAATATAACGGCTATTACAAGTTTGAACCGAGTCTCATTGCTAGATCTCTACAATCTACACCTATACATACTTCATATCTACTAATTTTAAAGAAGAAGAAAAGAAAAAGTCAATTAATTTATATGTGATACCTTCATGAAAGATGTATTGCAAAAAGACTTTGAAACTTGTATTGCATAAGAAAAAAAGGAAACTTTTTCTTTACCCAGGAATTTTTTAGAAGATTCTCGTCGCATGGGAGGCCTTGGAAAAATCAAGAAGCAAAAGTGCATCAATGATATTTTTCCTATCATTAACAAACACAAAGTGAAAAACTCCAAATTCAAAGGAAGGGAAAATAAGTCTCTCACTCAAGCTTCCCTATTAATAAACAAATAACAAGCTCCCTCATTGAAATAATCGTACGTGAATAACTTTGTCACCATATAGTTGGATCTTTTTACGTCTCTAAGGAAACAATAAATTAAAATAAACATGGAAAATGGGTAAAACCCTTGGCCTAGCTTATGATGAATCAATTCATAATCTTTTTAAACAAGAGTACTTATGACAATATCACTTATAAACTACACCTGTGATAATACCCTTACACATATTATATATATATATAGCTTATGATTCTCGTCGTGGACATTGTTGTTCTTTATAAAGCTTGACCACAAATAAGATTACCCAGCAAACTAGAAATTGAGCTATTTCATAATCAATTTCTAGTTTCGTATCATAGCATGCCGATAACAGCATGGTGGCATTTCATACATACAAAGCATAAAATAAATTATGCCCTTTTACCCAGTCCAATAAACTAGCTATAAACATTTAAAAAAAACAAGAGAAGTATGTCTAATTAGGATATTTAATTCGTTCCTTATTTTTTTATTCTTGTTCTTCATTAATAAATCAGAACGATGAATAATGGATCATATTAAGATAAGTGCAAGGAAAACCCTAAAATAGTTAAATAATTAGCTCAAGCTAGAATTTGAGAGTGATTTCACTCCCATTACTCTCTTCATACTGCAACCCTTTTCTCTCTCCTTCATTCTCACCACTCTCCCCTTTCCAGCTGCTACTCTCAGATTTTCCATCTTCTATACTCTCTGATCCTCCTTGAACATCGTACTCCGGCGAGCTTTGCCTCTGCGGGGCCGTCTTGTACACGTGCATGAGTTGGTGGTGGTGATGGAGGGCATTCTGGTGCGGAGGATGAGGCGGTGGAAGCAGCTGCTGTGGTGGCGCGGCGGTGTAGAACTCCTGAGGTAGTGAGTTAGGGTGCGCGCTATAGAGGGTAGGAGCCCCGGCAGTGGCGTATTCTGGTGGGACCCAAATTCCTCCTAGGACTACAAGCTGTGGTGGTGGTGCACCTGATTGTGGACTTGGACTGGGTCTTCTGGTGTGAAGCCTATATTTCTGTCAACAGAAAATGACTTAGAAATTTGTGGGAAAGGAAAACAGCAAATAAACAAAAACTGAAACAGAAGTTTGTTGGGAAATGAAGAATATGCACTGTGCAGAGTGTTGCGTACGTTGTCAGTGAGTCAATAATTATAGTACAAAAACAATAAAGGTGCTCTTTCATGCTATCTGTATTGTTTCACATATTCACACACAACAGTGTTTGTGTTTGTGAGAGAGACAAATACCTGGAGATGGCTTTTAACTTCATCATTAGTCAAACCATCAACTTTCATCAACTCCCTAATCTGTTTTGGAGTGGCCACTGTAAATACAAAATATCATATATGTTAAAGCGTGTTTGGTTTATAATCCTTTTTTATCTTCAAAAGGTATATTATATATGTATAAATAATCTGTTTTAAATGCATAACAAATCAATATAATGAGTCTGTAACAATTGTGATGTTTTGATTATCTTAATGACTAAACTCTAAGGTGAAAGTTGTACCTTTTCGCTTCCTATAATTTGGGTATGAGTTTCAAAAGGGTTCATTTTGTGATCAATCTTAATCAGTTAACATTAAATTGTTATACTATAACGTATATATACCTTGAGAACCACCAAGCATTTGAAGAGCGTTAACAAATCGACGGTGCAATTCTGGTGACCAGCACCTTCTTGCTTTCCTATGAGTTTGAGTAGTAGCAGCAGCAGCCGTTGTTGTGTTTTGTGCATGAGATGGCCCTTTTCCTTGATCAACTACCATTCCATCAGTGCCACCTTTGCTTGAATTCTCCATCTTCAGACATGGATCTTCACATTTCTTATCCTCAATTTCTTTCTCGGCAGAGGCCAGAGCCAATTCAGGGAGAGCCCTCAATGCAGAAATTTGGGAAGAATTTCTTTCTTTTAAAAATGGAAGGAAAGCTCCTCCTCCTCCTCCTCCATTATGATTCCCTTGTTTGTTATTGTGGTTTAGAACTAGACTAGGGTTCATGCTGAAACCAATATTATCAACTGCTTCTGTAGGGAGTGATGTGATAATTGTAGTGGCTTGTTGTTTGGTTCCTTCGCTTGCTTGGCTCCATAATTGAGCAGAAGTCATCCAATCTGCCTTGTTATCAGTTATTTTTGTTTCCTTTTCAGCAGAAAAGCTTTCATAGGTTGAGTGCTTTATTGGTATAAACTCTTCCAAAACTGGCCTTGTCCCTTGATTCACTTTTAACACCTCAAGTTGCTGCCTTGAAGCCTCCATAGCTGTCACAATTACCCAATTCAATTATAATAATTAAGGGTATTCAAATTGATTGGTAAGCAAAAAGAAGACAGAATGAAATATAGATTGCATGGTATGTGTGTGCATACATATATATAAATATGTGTGTGTATTCAAAGAAATAAAAGTGTATAACAAATATATAGATAGGAAAAAGCTATCTCACATCCCTAATGGAGGGTGGAAAAGAAAAAGAAGAGGAGTTACAAAAGACAGAATGGAAAAGAAGAAGAAAAAGATAAAGGTAAATTATAAACATTAGCCTTGATTTATTATTAGGAAAATCAGAATAAGAAAAAAAAATAAACATCTTGACAGAGTTAGATAGTATAATAGCATGAGTTGAATCTTCAACGTTTCGGATTCTGCATGTTTAATTAGTTTGTTTGGGACTTCAAACGAGAGGTTTGGTTCATGCATGTTTAGTTTATGTGTATGTATACCGTTAGTGAGAAGTTGCATGCAGAGAGGAAGCTCGCGTTTGAAGGCATCAATCTTGAGACGTTCTTCCTCAAGTTGAGAAATGATCTCTTCAACCTTGTAGTTCTGATCACTATTCTGACCCCCAAATGATTTCAGTGCCATATGGGTTTTGCAATCAAGGCTTAGTTTGGATGGTGATGATGCCATTCTTCTTAGTTTAACTTTTCACGTACAACTATACCAAATAACAAACAATAGTGTTTAAGATTATGTTCATGCCAAAGTAAGAAGATGGTATGTAGGAACAAAAAAGAGCAAAAGAGGGTGTTTGGCCCTTCTTCAATTCCCTTTCTAGTTCTGGTGGGGCAAGAGAAGGAGAGAGACAGAGAGAGAAAGGGAGGCAATGTTGTTTGTGAGCACAAGGTGGATCAAGGAGGGGATCGTCCTCTTTTTAGAGGTGAATTCAAAGGGCATAAAGAGAGAGAGTGAGAGATACAACACGACAAAAAAACGAATATCTCTTGTCCCAAATCATGTCTTCTATCCTTCATACGATATTTAATGTCAATGATAATAAAACAAAAACAATAATAATTATAAATATTTAATTTTTTTAATTAATATACCATATTTTCATTTGCATAGAACATATCACATGATAAGAGTTTAAATAAGATGTTGCAAAAGAAAAAGCATGGATAAAGCAAAGGGAAGTAACTTCCTACAGAGAGAGACAGAACCAATGTAAAATAAAAAAGTTATTATAAAAATAAATGAGAGATGCTGTTAGAGAAGGAATGAGATAGACTGACATTAGAGGGTCATGTGCTTTGAGCCTCGTTTGATTATTCTTCTTACTGTTATCCTTTTTTTCTTTACTCCTTTCTCTCTTTTTATCCCTCCTTGTACTTTTATTTTTCCTTTCTTTTCATAGGTGTTATTAGACTCAGATTCTCCTACAATATTAAATCAAAACCTCATTGTTCTAGATTATGTTTCTTAATTTCTTCAGCCAATACATATCCATGCATGACAATGTTCTCTGCGAATTAAGTAGGACAATAAGGATGCATATGCATAGGTGTGATGTTTCATAATTAACAGTCTAACCAGAGACTAAAAGTGAACCATTAATGAGTACTATTCATATGGTATATTTGTTCATCCTTCTCATTATAATTTTAATGGCTAGAAGAAAATGCATCATTTTTTATGTTTTTTCTTCATATAAAAAAAATAGTCAGTTATCAATAAATTAAATTTTGTATACTTATTTACATTAGAAATTAATTATTTTAATTTTACTTAACATGCTTAAATGTATGTCTATACTCATGTTTTAAGTTGATATCCATGACAAAAAAGAGTATTTAGATAAAAGGTTGGATATTACCGTTAATTTTATGATTTAATATGTATACATTGATAGTATAAGTGTTTTTTGCATTGTTAACAAATTATTCATATGTTAATTATTATTAACTCTTAAACAAAAGTAATACAAATCAATGATAAATGATATACTGACAGTGTAAAGTATCAACTATGGATAGATTTTAAACTTTTATTTTTAAGCTTAGTGCACGTTTCTGGATGTTGGTCATGTATTAGGCAAAGTAATTTCTTGTGGCATGGTTATGGAGAATGATCATCTTACTTAGTGGTGTTCTATTCCTTATATCAAATAAATTAAATTTTAATATATAATATAAAAATGTTACATTTTATTTTTAAAAGATAGTTTTCTTTTTATTTATATTTAATATTTGATCGATCCATGATAGAGAATGGGACACCTTTAAGAATATATGGTAATTTATACTGTGTATGATATATATTGCTGTTGTCCGAGCAAGAATTATGGATTCTATTGTGATTAATTAATGCAAAGACTTGGTGGATTGTGGTGGAGCATATACCACCAACAAATAATTTTTACAAACAGGGTGAATAAATAAAGAGAAAGTGGAAGAAAGGAGAGAAAAAGCACATATTCAAATAGGTACGTTTAGTATCAATCCACCTTGCGACTTTCTCTTGTATTGGAGGACTCCAAAAGTTGAATAATCATCATGAATTTGAGTGCATTCAGAGAATACAGGAATATCTAATCTAAAAAATGAGAGACATTCACGGTATGAAATAAAATATTGGTGCAACATTTATGCAATAACAACATAAATATTTATACATAATCAATATATCATCTAACATTCATTTATATTACTTTTTTGAAGAAACAATAATGATTAAATATGAATGATAAATAATACATTAATAACGTTAGCATATATATTTTTTTCCATAAAATATTTACACCCATATCAAAGTTCATATTATGGATATCAAATTTCATATTCCCACATAGTTTAAAAATATTAAGTAATATAAGATATAACATAATTACATTAAAATAACATAATTAGAAACTAAATTATAAGGAAATAGAAAATTATTGGCTAAAGAGAGAAGCAGTAAGTAATAATATTATTAGAAAGTAAAGCATATATATAAAAGATTGAAGAGAAAAAGATAAAATATAAATATGTATTGAGCTTACAAAAATCAAAAGATTTGGAATATATAAAAAAATATATATTAAAAGATGGAAGGAATTCCAATTGAGAGATTCTATATATGTTAAGGGAACACAATCCACGAAGCTTAAAGGGGTTAAAAGAAATCATGTCACAAAAAAGAGTGATAAAGGATGCTTGCATAGGAGAATCATCCTGTACTCTCTTTAGCGAAGTGGGTAGGAAGCTAAGAAGATTCTCTTTTACATTTTAAACATTTTTTTGTTACTTTAATTGGTTAAGAAACCGGGTACAAAACCTTCATTTGAATAGGGTCAAGTAAGGGTTTTAAAATGTTATTAATTTCATGGACCCTATTGCTAGGATCACTTCTAATTTACTTCATTCCTTGCGAGTTTCATACAAGCAACATGAAAGGATATTATTTTATACATACTATATTCGTAGATACTACATATGTATTGTAGTTTTCTATCAATCTCAGAAACATTCTTCTTTAAATACTTATTCTTTTCTCAGCCTATTGTTATTTAAAATATCTAATTTATAATAAAATATCTAATTGGGTGTAGAAAGGTGTAACAAAGAGAGGTGGAACAAGATGAAAGAAAAGGCCATAGAATTGACAGATATGATAAGAAAAAGGAAATAAAAAGAAAATTAAAGTATAAGAGATTAGGAAAATGTTGTAAAAATATAAGAGTTAAAGTCATTGTTTATAAGACTCATGGCTTCTATGTTGGGTCTTTTTCTTGGGCTGCAGTTTTCTAAAAGAAAGTGTTGATTGTGGGCATACCTATAACAATGTTTTTATTAGCAATTGTTGATAAAAGATTGTTAATACAAATGAATTTCATCCAAAGCATGCAAATTATGAACAGCCTTATACATCTTTGTTTTTTTTTTAACCTCTTTACCCTCTTGTGAATGGAAAAAGTGTTCGTCGGGAGAGTTAGCCCTACATATTTATGAATGTTCCCGGCTCAAACATGATTGTCTTCAGTGCGCGAGGATATATGCAGGAAATAAAAAAACCGGAAAAAAAATATCTACATTTGAAAGGATTGAGAAACAAAAAATAAAGTGATTTTAAATTAAAAATAAAAAGGAAAAGTTAAGCATGTGTAAGATAGAGAAAGAAGCATCGAATTCCGTTGGCATGCAATAAAAATGGTTGGTTGCTTTCCAACTTAGTCTTCTAGTACAAGCTACATTCCAACCCACACCTTTTCTTCGGATCCTTTTTTTTTTCTCCTTCTTTCTTTTACCCATATAAATAAAAAAGGATAATAGAATAAATATAAATAAGTAATAATAATATAATAATGATAAAAAGAATGAGAAGAAGCGATTATCCTGGGGACGCGTGTCTATAATATTCTTCCATATCGTCCTTCTTCTGAATATCCCTTTTGTGTGGCCCATTTACAGAGCCACTCAGAATATTCTCCTGCTCCACTTCTCTTTATCCACCTGCTACTCCTCTCTACATATTTTGTCACCAAAATTATCTTCCATGTATTGTTATATGTGTTGTTTGTATAAAGATTTATATAAAGTTATTACATTATTTACCATTTATTTAAATTATTTATGTTGAAGATATAATTATATTAAATATAGTGCAGTAACTCTGTTAATATTATTTTTTTGTTATCTTTATTCAATTTGATGTTATTAATATAGAGTTTATATAATCATCACATATGATTTGTTTGGTTGACAAGAGAAAATGAGGAGAGAGAAATAGACAAGAAAAAAAAATGTGAGAAAGAGAAAGATGAGAAATGGAGTATATTTCTGTGATATGAGAGAAAATGAATAGAAATAAATATTTTTTTTGTTTGGTTAGATAGAAAATGAGAATAAAGTGATAATGTTGTGATTCAAATTACAAAAATATCTCTAGAATAAAGAAAATAGTCAAAAAAATATTGTTTTATTATTAATTAAAAATAAATGTTATAATTTTAAATTATAAATTTTATTATAATTTTAATTAACATTTTTAATTGATATGGTGTGTGACATAATTTAGGACATAATTTGAGACAATAGATCATTGTCCAGCTAAAGTCTCTATTTCTTTATCACTTTCTCCTAATAAGTAGAGGGAAAAAATTTGTGGCTCACCCACTTTTTTCTTCTCTCCCTTCTTTCTCCCCTCTCAACCAAAAGGGAGAAACTCCTCATTTTCTTCTACTCCTCTCTCCCTTTTTTCTCTGTTCTCTATCTCTACCCAACCAAACTTAACCATAAGGATAAAAGATATATACGATTATATTTTGATTTTTGTGATGGGATACTTGTTAAAGTGGAAAATGGTATTAATCATAATAGTGATTAATTATTTATTCAGAAGTCTAAAGTGATAAATATATATTTTCCTTATTTGGAAACTATTTTTTGTTTTACATTTTTAAGATATGGTCAAAGTTTAAAAAAAAAAGATCTATCCTCATACAATAGTTATGCCTGTCATTTTTTTAATTAATATACTTTAGGGAGTAATTTTTAGTGGTATGTCACCGTTGTTTTGTTATGTGCACTTAGTTACCATAACATGTGATGCTCACTACATTTATGAACACAAATCTCATGTTTTTGTTTGTCTGTCTTTGCAGTGCAATGAGAATAACTCATAGGACACTATTATCAGTCCTTTCAATAATGGCCTTATCTTGTAGGATTTGGGTTTGGCCTTCTCTTTTAAAACTATAATAAAATGCTTATTATTGAAATCAATTATTGTTGATTAGAGATATGAGAAGATCCTCTTCTAACTCTTTAAAACATGTTTGGCGTTTTTTCAATTAAAAGTTGTAAGGAAAACACATTACTCATCATTTCCCCTCTTTTGCATACTGAAAGTTAAATACCACCTTTTAACCAACCAATAAATTAAACCAGAGATAAAATATAGTATTTGCAATCAATTTTAAATATTACTTTTTTATGGTAAAAAATAGTCCATTGTGACTTACATGTGATATTTTGGTATAATGATAAAGTAATAGTTGTTTTGGCTACTTCTCATTCTTTAAAAACTCTTAAGCCTAACACAATTTAGTAAAATTATATGAACATGATAAAGTAATTAATTTGTTGAGATTGAATTGATAAGGACAATTTAATATAAAAAAGCCGCAACTAAGGTTCAGATTTATATTTTGGGCCTCTTCCTTATATTAATCAATGGTTTTATATATATTTCAATATCCAAAAAATATTATTATTCTAAGATTTGTGGGCTGTGAAAAATTCCTCCCTATTTTTCTCTCTTAGAAATGAGACCTTCTAAGCCCAAAAATAATAGGGCCTAATCAGTAGGCACACATTCTTTTTCTCTGACCACCATAGACACCTTTCAAACTTCAACTTCATTCAATAAATTTTCATTCTAATTCTAACCAAGACAAAATTTCTCTTTATCCTATGAAGGAGTTGTGTTTTTTTAATCTTTCAAATTTTAGGAAAGTAAGAAGGGAAAATAAAATGATACTTTGTCTTTACATTAAAAGCTTCAACTAAAGCAAAAGGCATAATCACAGAATAACTAGTTTCAGGAACTACTTTTAAAGCTTAAGAAAACAAGCACAATAACTAGCTTTCCTTTCTACACCCATTATGCAAACAAGCATGCAAAACATTGAGTATTGTTGTAATATATAATAATAGGTTTGTTATTTTCTTACAAGCCTTAGTCATTGATTCGTATAAATTAAAGAAATGGGTATAATCATAAATTTGTAGACGAGACTAGAATACAAGAACAAATAATTAACTAGATATTGTAGTGCGGTCTAAGATACTTTTAGAATAAGAAACAAAGTTGATTAATTAGGAGCAGGAATATAAGAAATTAGATATTCTATTACTTTGAATCCAATTATTTATGGAAAGATATAGTTCATGAATATTATCATTAAGATGATGGCCAAATTGAAATTCATAAAAAGAGAATAATGAAATTCATAAGGAATGGACTAAGTTGCATGATAAAAAGAAAGATACCCTTGTGGGCTTTGCTGAAAGAAGAGGAAAGGTACGTCTACGGGTTCAAGGATATTTGTAATGGAAGAGAATCGTTTAAGTACCAGAATTTTTTGATTTTTTTGATTTCCCACGTATATACTCGTACTAGAGGCAATTCTGTCCGAATTGAGAACTTTCACATATATGTTGGACTAAATCTTGTAGCGGATATTTTTCTCATCCACAAGACTCAAACTCACAATTTTGTGTAAGGGGAATCAAACATATATCACATATATCACTTCAATCTACAGTATTTATGGGGTAAGTTCTTATTTTCACTTTAGGGTAGAATCTTGGCTTCTTTAGACATTAAAATAAACATAACCTGGCTCAATTATTATTCATTATTGTCATCTTAGAATCATTTCTAGCTGTTTGCATATTTATTTTATGTGTTTAATTTATGCTTGCACGTGGGAGTCAATAACTTTCTACTTTGTTGGCCATCAACCCTCATTTTTACAATCCTGCTTATTGTTATATATTTAGAAAAATATTGTGTTTACTATAGCTAAATTGCATTCCATTTGTTGGCCACCATTATTACATGGCTCTGAATCAATTGTTTTAACCAAATTCTTATTATTGATAAAGCATAAATGATTTAAAGTTAAATAAGTTTTTGAAATTGATGATAGAGACATGATTGGTATCATTGGTACCAATCTATTAACTTTTTCATATCATGTTACTATGCCTATCTCATCAAATAGGTTGGTAGAAGGAATAAAGATAATATATCATATTTTATGTGTTTTAATGATATTTCAATTACAAAGTATTACTTAATTAAAAAGAAAAATCATAAAAACAAAAAATAAATTTGATATATTATTTGGTGAAATATGATTGATTTGAGAGACAAGTATATGAATTTTAGGATATGTAATCCTTGTCTAGATTCTAGATTCTGGTTTCTGAACTTGATCATACTACACATTTTTTATAAACAAATTGTATTAAAAGTAGCAAGTCTGTGACAAAAAATGCATTTTTTCCAAATAATTTTGTATAATCATTTCCAAATCATTTTAATTATCCAAACTACAAATATACGAAGTATGTGGCTTAATTTCTATAAGGATATCCAAAGGGACATTTTCGATTTTATTATCAATAGCTAGCAAAACGATAAATAAATTAAATTAGATGAATGCTAATATATGGTATATTTTTATAGTAGCAAATAGGGTGAGCACATTAATTTGACCATAGAAAATAGTAATATAGCATCTGAAGCATAAGAGTGGAGGATGGAATAGAATCACTTTGGTCGGCCTCTATTGAAAAGATGAAGTTGTTAGAAAAGAAGAAGAAAAAAAGGGTACACTTATTCAGAGTCTTGGTGAAGACTCGAATTTTGAACATAATGTTAAACTAATTGTTGACTCACTATTATTGTTGGTGTCGTCAAAAAGAGTAAAGTACCTACATCAAATATCTTTGTCAAAGCAAAATTCTCCAATTAGTCGTACACCATAAGGTTGAGTCTTATGGGAAAGTTGATCTATGATATATGCATGTAATTAACAACATCAATCTTTAGATGTTTATTAAAATTGTAATGTCAAAAATATCCCCCAAGGATATAAATATGGGTAGTCCTTTTTTAACATTCAATTGGCTATATATATATATATATATCCTATATTCCTATCGTTGATGCCAAATTGCATATCAGAAAGGAAGGGGAATAGTAAATTGGGTGTTTTTTTCAAACGATTTTTTACAGATTATATATTTGAAATAGGTCAATTAGACTGAAGTGCCAACTTAATTCTCAAAGCCCAAAAAAAGAGGACGATGTTAGCGACTGAGGCCCAAATAAATCAGACACTCATATCGGCACTCAGACAATTCCCTAGTCTATGCCCATAAATCCAAACTGAACCAAACTAAAATTAATGGGTCCTGTAATGTTATATCATATTATTATATCATTCCATTAATCCTATTTATAAATTAATTATTAATAGATAATGTATTACCTTGTGATATATATTACTTTTTTATGGGTAACATGATTATTACAATAATATAGTAGGAAGATATATTATTTGTATGATGATAATTATTTAATGCATTCATGGTTTGTTCATTTAGGCAAATATACATAGGAGTTAAACCATTCTCATTTTAGGGTAATTCCAATCAATTGAAGTAAATGATTCTCTCTTCTTTTGCCCTATCTTAAAAATCTAATTCTATAATTAAATATATTTTTGGTCATTGAATAATATAATCTTCTATTGGTAATTAGGGTTGCTTTATCCACAATGCCCATGTTCGTACAATGCCCACCAAAATTAGGGTGGGCATGAGCATGCCCAATTTTATATAGGACATGTCCTGTTCGTCCAAAATGGGCAGAGCGCAGACGACCCTAAATTTAAAAAAATTAAATATTTGTGTTATCATACTTGAGATTACATGGATACAAAGTGAGAGTAACATTCAGAACACAAAACATAATACATTGTTTTGCATAAACCGGACATGAAGTTAATTGGTAAGATATTATATTTTGAAAAATTGATACATTGTACTTGAGTTATGAGAACATTAATTACTTTTGCTGTTGAGGATAGAGCACAATGCGGAAGCACATGATTGAATCAATTGAGAACAAAAGAGAAGCAAGTAAAGGATAAAGAAAATAACACACAAGATTTAACGTGGAAAAACCCCTCAGTGTGAGAAGGAAAAAACCACGGGCGATCAAGCGAAAAATTCCACTATGTAAAAAAGAAGAGTACAAGAAATCATCTTATAATGATGAGGACAAATGACAATATTTTTTCTCACAAATACTCTCTCAAATGGAACAAGAATTCTCACCAAGAAATACACTCACAATATATGTGTAAATGAAAGAGATGTTGTGTGTTGTGAAGATGATTTTGAAGCTCTCTATATGTGTCCTTTTATAGGCAAGCAAAGTCTTGGTATCTTGGATTCCAAGCATTGGATGCTTGGAAACAAAGCCATAAAAGTGACATAAAATGCCCTTAAAGAGAGCCATAAAATTGTCATAAAATTCTTTTAAGGCATAGTAATGAGAGGCATCTAACAATCTCCACCTTGGCTCGAATTTGATAAGTTGCTCATCGCCAAATAATGCCCCGAAGGGCACTCAAGTGCTGTAGAGACCAACCAAGTCCAAGCAAAGTTGGAACTTGGTATTCGGAAGTGGCTTGGTAAGTATATCTGCTGGATTCTCTGATGTGTGAATCTTTTCCACCATAATTTCACCAATAGCAACAATATCTCGGATAAAGTGACGTTTTATATCAATGTGTTTGGTCTTGTCATGATAACGATTATTCCTGGTCAAATGAATAGCACTTTGACTATCACAAAACACTGTAAGAACACCCTGTATTAGACCAAGTTCATTTACCAAACCTCGGAGCCAAATAGCCTCCTTCACACCCTCCGTTGCTGAAATATATTCTGCTTCAGTCGTAGACAATGCAGCAATGGACTGAAGAGTAGCTTTCCAGCTAATAGCACTATTACAGAGAGTAAAAATGTAACCAGAAAGAGACCTCATTCTATCAATATCACCACTATAATCCGAATGAACATAACCTACAACGTCATCAGTTGTAGCCTTGTTTCTGTCAAATACCAAGCCAATACCAGAAGTACCTTTTAGATACCGAAAAATCCATTTTACAGCACTCCAATGATCCTTTCCAGGATTATGCATATATCGACTTACCATGCTAACAGCATATGCTAAATCAGGTCTAGTGCACACCATAGCATACATAAGACTACCAACTGCACTAGCATAAGGAATATGTGACATACGCTCCATCTCTTCCTCTGTATGTGGGCAAAGATCTAAAGATAACTTGAAATGTGCAGCAAGTGGAGTAGAAACAGGTTTACAATTATTCATATTAAACCTTTCAAGCACTCTTTCAATATATTTCTCTTGGGATAAAAACAATTTACCAGCTTGACGATCCCTGTGAATCTCCATACCAAGAATTTTCTTGGCTGCACCTAATTCTTTCATCTCAAACTCATTATTGAGTTGAATTTTCAATTTCCGGATCAAAGACTTGTCACGTGAAGCAATTAGCATATCATCAACATACAGTAACAAGTATATGAATGATTCATTTGGAAATTTCTGGAAATAAATACAGTCATCAAATTGACTCCTGCAATAACCTTGCCCAATCATAAAAGAATCAAACCTCATGTACCATTGTCTGGGAGCTTGCTTAAGGCCATATAATGATTTCTTCAATCGACAGACAAGATGCTCCTTATCAGGAACAATAAATCCTTCAGGTTGTTCCATGTAAATTTCTTCTTCCAGCTCTCCATGTAGAAAAGCTGTCTTTACATCAAGTTGCTCCAACTCCAAATCAAATAAAGCAACAAAAGCAAGCAAAACACGAATAGAAGTATGACGAACAACAGGTGAGAATATCTCATTAAAGTCAATACCTTCCTTTTGATTAAAACCTTTAACAACTAGTCGTGCTTTGCATCTTGGATCTTCAACCCCGGGAATACCGTCTTTCTTCTTATAGATCCATTTACATCGTAATGGTCGTTTGCCTTCGGGAAGCTCTGTCAAAGCCCAAGTACCATTCTTATGAAGACTTTCAATCTCTTCATTCATAGCCACTAGCCACTGTGACGAATCAACACAAGAAACAGCTTCTGTATAGCTGGCAGGTTCAACATCATCATTTACCTCTTGTGCAACTGACATTGCATAAGCAATTAAATTATCACCATCAGTGTATCTAGCTGGCCTTTTAATTAGTCTTCTGGTTCTGTCTCGAGCAATACAATAATCATCTTCTTGCTGATGAATAGGAGAAGTTGTACTGTCATCACAATCAACATAATGATCATCAATGCTAGATTGATTTGTAGAGGAAGATGGAACATCAACATTAGGAACTGTAGGTTTCACTATCAACTCCACCTTCTCGCTAGTACCCTGCAGATTACCTGTACTAGTAGAAGAAGACACAATAGATTGTTTTCCAGAAGATAAAAATGCATCCTCATTAAAAGTCACATCTCTGCTAAGAATTAATTTCCGTGACTTTGCATCAGAATACCATAAGCGATATCCTTTAGACTCAGATGCATAACCAAGAAATATGCACTCAACAGCTCTTGGAGCTAATTTACCATCATTAACATGTGCATAAGCAGGACATCCAAAGATTCTTAAGTTAGAATAATCAACAGGATTACCTGACCAAATTTCTTCTGGGATTTTGAAATCAAGTGCTGAATGTGGAGAACGATTAACCAGGTAACAAGCAGTAGATGCTGCTTCAGCCCAAAATTCACGCCGATGCCATAACCCAGCATTTGAGAGCATACAACGAACTCTCTCAAGTAGAGTCCTGTTCATCCGTTCTGCAACACCATTTTGTTGAGGATTTCTTGGAATAGTTTTGTGTCTAGCAATACCATTTTTTGTGCAGAACTCATTAAAATCACCATTGCAGAACTCTAATCCATTGTCTGTTCTAAGCTTCTTCACTTTCTTCCCTGTCTGGGTTTCAACAAGAGTTTTCCACTTCTTGAAAGTGGAGAAAGTCTCATTTTTATGCTGCAGAAAATAAACCCAAACTTTGCGAGAAAAATCATCAATGATGGTCATCATATAGCGACATCCTCCATGAGAAGGAAATTTAGAAGGCCCCCAAAGGTCAGAATGAATATAATCAAGAATACCTTTGGTACGGTGAGTTGCAGTGGAGAAACTAACCTTTTTCTGTTTCCCAAAAACACAATGTTTACAAAAATCCAATTTACCAATGCCATGTTTACCAAGATGACCTTGTTTGCTTAGAAGGTGCATACCTTTTTCACTCATATGGCCCAGGCGCATGTGCCATAATTTGGTAATGTCATTATCATGCATTGAAGAAGATACAGCTGTTGAACCTGTCACAACAGAACCTTGCAAGACATATAAACTACCAATCCGGTTAGCTTTCAATAATACCATAGCACCTTTCAATACCTTTAGAACTCCACCTTCAGCTGAATACCTACACCCGAGAGACTCTAGGGTGCCAAGAGAAATTAAGTTCCGCTTCAAATCTGGAATATAGCGGACATTAGCCAAGGTTCTGACAACACCGTCATGAGCCTTGATCTGAATAGTACCTATTCCTGCAACTTTGCATTGGGTATCATTGCCCATCAAAACAACACCACTGTCAACATGTTCAAAAGTGGTGAATAAGTCCTTATAAGGACACATATGAAAAGTACATCCAGAATCAAGAATCCATTCTGTTTTACTCCTATTATTATAAGAGACAACAGATAAAAGAATATCACCGTCAGAATTGGCTTCAATATTAGCAGCTTCAGAGGATTGTTGAAATTTTCCCTTATCTTGTTTTTCTTGTTTTTTCTTTAAGATAAAACAATCAGGAATGTCATGCCCCGGTTTCTTGCAATAGCGACAAGTTTTGTTGGATTTGCGACCTCTGGATTTGGATCTGAACTTTTTATAATTGGTACTCCCTTTTTCTTGAGTTCTACCTCGAACACTTAAGCCCTCACCCTTGTCCACAGAATTAACTTCAAGATCAAATTTTTCTTTGGACAATAAATTAGATTTAACATCTTCAAAGGATAAGGTATCATTATTTCCATACAACATGATTTCTTTGAAGTGCTTATAGGTAGAAGGTAAAGAGACAACCAACAAAACAGCTTTGTCTTCATCTTCAATATTAATATCAATATTTTGCATATCCATAATAATAGAATTAAACTCATCAAGATGAGTTTGAATAGGAGTACCTTCAACCATACGAATGGTGTATAACCGTTCTTTGAGACGAAGCTTGTTTGCGAGGCTCTTGGTCATGTATAAAGTTTCTAACTTCAGCCACAAAGCCGCAGCGGTTTCTTCATTGGCAACCTCACGAAGAACCTCCTTCGACAAACAAAGTTGAATTGTTGAAAGCGCCTTTTCATCCAACTCGTCCCATTGATCATCGGTCATGGAAACTGGTTTCTTTGACTTCCCATCTAAAGCTTTCTTTAATCCGCTCTGGATAAGAACGGCCCTCATTTGGACTCGCCAAATAGAAAAGCTAATTTTGCCATCAAACTTCTCAATGTCAAATTTTGCAGACATTTTGAAATTCTCAATTTAGTAAGAGCTCTGATTCCACTTGTTAAGGTTAGAGCACAATGCGGAAGCACAGGATTGAATCAATTGAGAACAAAAGAGAAGCAAGTAAAGGATAAAGAAAATAACACACAAGATTTAACGTGGAAAAACCCCTCAGTGTGAGAGGAAAAAAACCACGGGCGATCAAGAGCAAAATTCCACTATGTAAAAAAGAAGAGTACAAGAAATCCTCTTATAATGATGAGGACAAATGACAATATTTTTCTCACAAATACTCTCTCAAATGGAACAAGAATTCTCACCAAGAATGCACTCACAATATATGTGTAAATGAAAGAGATGTTGTGTGTTGTGAAGATGATTTTGAAGCTCTCTATATGTGTCCTTTTATAGGCAAGCAAAGTCTTGGTATCTTGGATTCCAAGCATTGTTGCCATATTTAATCTATCAAATTTCTTATTATAGTATTCATTGATGCTTGTGGGTCGTCCTGCCCGCTCGTTTGAAATGCACGTGGGCGAAAATGACATATTATGTGGATAATTTAGGACGGATGACCACATTTTTCATGTCTTGCTAGCCCAAAACATGCGGACTGACAGGCAGGCCCTATGGGCATGACCCAAATTATAAATGATACTCACCACCATAGTTTAACCGTGACGTGAGCTTTTGCTACAACCACCTCACTAGGTTGTGTTATTATATGAGGAGAAAAAAACGTCACACCTGCAAAGGATAAGGATCACATGTTCCGAACATATATTGACACGTGAATAAAATAAAAAATTAAAAAACAAACAAATATAAAAGTAGTATTTTAATTGACTTGAGAAAGTAAGTAAGACATTGTTCGGGATAAGTGATCGTTTTTCCCAACTAAGCTTTTTCTCTTTTTTGAATGGGAGAAGATGTTTTAATTTTTGTGAGTGGCCTCCAGGTAGGTCCACCAATAATTTGTGGCAGCAGTTTGTTTCATGTGCAAGCAAAGAACACAAGCTAGAAGTCATTGAAGACCAGACACTTCAAAGCTATCCATTGTGTAAAAGGATTCTGCATGGAAATGATTGGCCATTGTTGTTGCCATTCAACTTTGCTGATATCCTTATGAGACACGCACACAAACAAATATACACTTCAATGTAGGTTGGCCTAATTCTGCTCTAGTTTTTAGTCAGATTTTAATACATAAAATAAATATTCATAATGTTTTTGTCATAGTTATGATCGTAATGACTATAATAGATGATAAGAGATTCGTATGGTGATTATCTGTCCCCATTCTTGTCTCAATTTCTTGTCTCAGTCAAATGAAAAAATGTTACTGAATTAAAAAGAGGACATATTCAATTTGAGATGGAGGATTCTTATTCTTACTTTTCTACCCTCTAACATAAATCCAACTACCACACAACAAGAGTAGATACTAGGGTTTAAAGTTTAAACTCACACTAATTCACTATAATTACTATAATTACTGATTTTGACTCTTTTTTTGTGTGTATTTATTTCCATACAAATTTAAATGTGCTTTACTCAAAGGGTCTTTCCAACCCCATCTAACAAACCTAAAACCATTATTTCCAATGACTCAATGCAACCTCCTTTTTCCCAAAAATACTTTTTGTTACATTTCACAAATTATCTAATTTTGGAGAATTCAAATCAGGCTGCATAATGTTACTTATTGCATATTTTCCCGATGATGCTTACTAAGTTACTTTGGAAAACTCTATAATAAATTTTAATTAAAATTTGTAATAGTCGTTATTTATACTCTAGCCTTGCTTAATTTACAAATTATATTATATTGTTTCACTTTGGGGAGACAGAGAGTATTGTACAATTAGATTATTGTTAACGTATCCTAGCATGGTTTCAACTTTTAATTCATGTTTAATTACCAAGAAAACATTTTGAATTTTGATTAACTAGGAAGATCAAAATGTCATTGAATTCATTCAAGCTTGTCAATTACGCATTGTTACTATTTTTGTCGGGTGAAATTCTACCTTCAACTTCCTTCTCCCTTACCATCAAATCACCTTATAACTCTTTTTTTGTTGATGGTGGAACTCGAACCCACAATCTCCTACACCTCATTCCTTACGTTTTCCCTCTTCACCATCAGACTACCTTGTAACTCCCTATACACCATCATAAATCGTGTATTTAATTAGGTAATTGTCGTGGATTAGTAATTACTAATTAACCTCAGCCTAACTAATAGAGAATCCTCTCTTTCCATAGAACACTATTCCTATTTATTGATGCTTGTTAATATGAGTGTATCTTTTAAGCTCACATTTCATGCATGGGATGATGCATTGGTGCTTCATTCAATAGTTTACTTAATTGGAAAACGTTATTTATGATTATATGATATTGAGAAGATATTGTTTTTCATGTATATGATTGTGACTTGTGATTGATGTATCTACTACATTTCGTAGGACCCCAGGGAAAGTAACTAATTTGTGCATGATCAGAGAATTAGAAGAAGAAAAGGAAAAGTAATAATCAAAATTAGCATAGAGATTAAGTAAGATAGAAACAACACAACAACCAGAGTAAAAGTGAACACAACACATGATTGAAAGGGCCAAAGCCAAGGAAGTTAAGGAACAGACAATTTTGTATCCGACCAAAAGTGTTGTGTTGTTAATGTCCACTTTCGGTGTCCCAAACCCAAGACTTGCTTTCTCCCAAGAGGCACGTGACTCTACAACCCCACCATTTGAAAATTACTCCATTTGTATTTTAAACCTTTTTAATCTTCACAATCGAGTTTATAGAAAATGTTATTATGTAAGTTAATTAATCTTCACAATCGAGTTTATAATATTCTCTCGCACTTTATGCATAAATGATTAATTCATTTTATAGTGTATGAGTTTAACAAATATTGTTTACCTGAAAACTTTATGACATTGTGAAGATGAGAGGATGTGATTGGTTAATAGTATAAAACAAGAAAAGAGATTGTGATGAGAAATGTGCCTATTTGGAAGATTTGACAACAAACTAATAAGGATAAATTAGGGGGGGAAAACATGTGCTTCATTCAAAACAGAAAATCCCTTGTAAAAACACGACTCAACCTATAACAATTGTCATATGAAAAGAATAATAAATTTACGATTAAAATTATAAATAATTATTAGTCACATAATTACATCATTTAATCATAACCGTTCAAATAAAAACAAATAATTGATAGTGACTATTCTCATTTATCACAATAACAAATTTTCTCACACACGTTATAAACTTTTATCATGAAATAAGTGGTGGTACTTATAAACTCTTTCATTTTTTAACTATATATTTTTTTTTGCAATATTTGAGGGTCTTCAAATAGTTCAGTAAAGAAAATTTGATATACATTTGCATACATTAAATTGGTAAAAGACAATTACAATATTGGATTCCATTTTTCCAGCACGGGTCAGCTACTGAGCTGAATTTGAAGAACGGAAAGGGACTGAACGTAGTATTAGAGGTATGACCGCGTCCCCACATGCTAACATAATAACACAGTCTCACTGCATTTTCAACGGAACTAAAATAAACTGCATCATTAATTTATTTATTTTCTATTATTGTCAGTTCGTGTTGAAACTTATTTACACAGTAATCATAAAGGGAGTAATATGTATTTACCTGTCCCACTTTTGGTATTCAATTTGTGTATCAAGCCAATTAAAAAGTGATATCTAATTAAATAAATAAATAAAAGATAAACGGTAACATTTACCTTATGGAGAAATCGGATTAACATTTCAAGATATAATGGAGTTGAATTTTTAATAATCATTTTATTTTATAAATAATTTAAACAATATTTCTATAATAATAGAATAAAAAATAAATAAATATAAAGGTCAATCTTCTAGAGCAACCGCTGGGAGTGTATAGATGGGTCAAACAGTTTTCCCCATGTGTCAGAAAGTAGCCAGCCTGTTCTCCATTCCTTTCCTCACAAATGGACACACTACACTCTCACTCCCATGTGATTCCGAGAGGATCACCTTTCCTAAAATGAGTGTGTTACTATGTCCTCGGCCAATAAGTTTTCTCCAAGTAATGTAAATATGTTATTTTATGTTTTTAGAATTTTTCTTTTAACAAAGTGTCACTTTTTCATTAGACCAAGATAGGAATGGGGACATGTTATCTCTATACATGATTCACTTCTATGAATGAGATCATCTCACCCAACTTGGTGTCTTAATATCAAAACATGTGAAATTAATATATTATTTTAGTAAAATAAAATTAAAATGAAATGTTATTTTTTATTTTCTGGGAAATACTGATTGGTCCTGGACATGAAATTTTAAGGAACAGGATCCCCTTTCCACTTCTATAGCCCCAACCATTGATGTGATTGGTGACTTCACATAATTGGTAATACAATAGTGGATATAAAAGATGTTTGTTTGAAAAGAAAAGGGTCTTACATGGTGTGGATACAGTATAATTGCAAATAGTCTGCTTCAAGAGTGAAAATATGAACATATGGCAACAAGAAAATAAGTACAATTGCAAAGATGAGCTTAATTATGCACAAAACAAGTAATATAAAAAAATAACATTCACAATTATGGAAATTTGCAACTCCTAAAATTCATGGAACTTTTCCCAGTCCCTCTCCCCAATTCAAACCCTCCCATCTGTAAAAATCATTGAAGTTAATAAATAAAAATAGAAAATAGATTTTTTTAATAAAACACACATTAATTTGCGGCATAATTAACTTTGGTAACGCAGCTTGGGACATTTATAAGAGCAACCCTTTCCTTTTTTTCTACTTTTCATATTCAACAACCTCTTTTTCATTACTATCTTTTTTTGGCTTTTGTTTTAAGGTGTGGACCTAGGTGGTGTCCTTGACTCAGTGGGTGGGGTGTGACCTTCAGATCCTTTAGAAGGGTCATCAGAGGACTGTCTTAAACCCTCATCAGTGTCCCCCCTATTCATGTCCTCAATCATACGCACCACCTCCTCCATGTTTGGCCTTTGATCAGGCACCACCGAAACACAAGCCATTGCAATTTGCAAGAGCTGAACCATTTCCTCTTCTATGTTATGGAACCTCATGAGCTCAGCATCGAACACCTCAGCAGTCCACTCTTCTCGAACCACAGACTGGACCCACCTGGGGAGGTCAATGCCCTCTTCACCTAGTGAAGCTTGGTTTGGTGCCTTCCCAGTTAATAGTTCCAACAGCAATACTCCCAAGCTGTAGACATCAGACTTGAAGGTCACCTTCCGAGTCTCTAATACCTCAGGAGCCCGATAACCCGCAACGCGGTTGGCTGGGGCACCAGTGCCAAACAATGGGTTGAGGCCAAAGTCCGAAACGCTTGCGTGGTTGTCAGGCCCCTGGAGGAGTATATTGGAAGATTTGATGTTGCCGTGGACCACCTTGCCTGATACGTGGAGGCATGCAAGCCCTCTTGCGGCCCCTAGTGCTATTCTCATTCTGTTCTCCCAGTCCAAGGGCGTTCTCCCAGACCCTCTGCTCCCTGAATTCACAATAATTTAGTCAATTGAGGTTGAATGTCACATACAATGTTAGAGTCACAATCAAAATCATCTCCAATGCTAGAGTTTCAAATTAAAACAAACTCTTTAATTAATAGTTGTTCTTATCTTATTATACTCCCATGCTATTCCAATTGTAGACAAATGACACATTGCAATAAACATGAATAAAAAAGGTCAAAGTTTGTAGGATTTCTTTAGGAATCCTTTCAAAAGCAAAACAAGAAAGCAAACGTCCATGGTCAAAAGGGCTTTCCTCTTTTCTTTTCTCTTTATTTTTATGAGTATGTAACACATTTTGTTTTACCTTCTTGTACAAGTTAAAGATGGTATAAAAAAAGAAACATAGAAATAATGTCGGTGAGCCCACGCTGATGTATCATGACATGAGTGCATGTTGTTGTTTGGATTGAGTAAGAGGATTGGAATTGAAAAATAAAGAAAGACACTCTCACACTCATGGTCATGGGTTGAGAATGTTTGCTAAGAATGTATTAAGCAACCAAACATAACAGTGGGTGGGAACAGCGCACTCCACGCTGCTTTAGAAACTTGCCACCTACGACAAACCTCAACTCCTAACTCCTAACTACTAGTGTTAAACAAATTCTGCTCATTCATTAAATGATATTTTAATATACAATAATAGAGAGAGAAAGAGAAAATGTATATAATCATATGTTAACACTTTATATTATATTTTATAACTGCATCATTCATATTCTATTATAATTTACTTTTAAATATAAGAATATAAATGAATGAATAAATTTATATACCGTCGGAGGAAAGATTTATATATATCTGTCCATCATTCATCATCTATCATACATTATCGATATATACATTTTTGTTCCTCTATAAATATGCTAATAAAAACTACACTACTAATAAAGTATTACACTAGTGAAATAGAGATCTATTATCTCAAACAATAATATATCAAATTATATGTCTCAATAATGATAATCAAACAAAAACAAAAAAAATAATGAAGATTTAAATTTTTCAATGGTACAAATATATCCCTATTTACACTACCCACCTCCTAAATCATTTCAATTTACCAAATAGTATTAAGATAACATTTCAATTTATCAGATAAAATATTCTAATTTCCACCCTGTATAACAGCTGGAGCACATATTACATACATAAACTACAACTCAAAATTTCAAAATGTAGTAACATTATGCTAAAGTACAATACCCTCTCCATTAACAAAAAGATAACACAAATAATTGTTTTTACATATATTTTCCGGCCAAAAATATAATTTCATGATAAGTAAAATAATAAAAGTAACAATACATATTGTTTTTTTTTTGTATGTAACTGTTATTAGCGTATAGCACACAAACAAATTGAATAAATAATTAACAAGATAAAAAAAATAGTGAATTGAAAGAAATGGTTACCGTGAAGAAGAGCAGAGAAGCTACCAGCAGTGATGTAATCATAAACAAGTAATTTCTCATCTTTGGAGAAGTAGAACGCTCTAAGAGGAACCACATTTTGGTGTTTAATCTTTCCCAACATTTCCATTTGCATCTCGAATTCTTTCTTCGTAACCACCACATCCTTCAACCTCTTCACCACCACCGTCGTCCCTTCCTCCAGCACCGCCTTATACGAAGTCCCCACGCTCCCTTTCCCTAATACCTCCGCCGAAGCACGAAGCAGATCTTCCAAATCGAAACTGTATATTCCTCCTTCCAAGAACACCAGCTTGTTCCTCTCTCCCTCCCCTGACCCACCTGTTATATCATCCTTCGACGACGACGTTCCTGCTTCTGCTGTTGGCACACTACGCGCCGCCGTTGTCACTGACTTCGGCGGCTTTGGTGATTTCCGCCGCTGCCGCTTTCGTAAACAGAACAACAGTAGCAGAAGCAATAACAACGCTCCCGCTACACACCCTACCACAATTCCGATAATGGCGCCGGTGGAAAGCTTCTTAGACTTCTTCTGTATCGCGTTCGACGGAACTGTATCCGAATCCGGTGACGGAGCAGGTGCCGGAAAAAACGATTTACACGGCTGTAACGGACCACCACATAGATCTAAATTACCAGCAAAAGAAGACGAAGGGAATTTTGCGAGTGTTTCTGGAATTGAACCGTTTAAGCGGTTATTTGAAACGTCGAAGTTAACCAATTTGGTTGTAATGCTCGGAAGTTTACCGGAGAAGGTGTTGTTCTCCAAGAAAAGACCGGTTAGTTGAGTTAAGTTGTTGACGGAGAAAGGAATTGTGCCAGTGAAGTTGTTAGAAGAGAGATCCAAGCGAGTTAAACGAGTTAGGCGAGTTAGAGAGGACGGAAACTCACCGGAAAACTCGTTGTTTTGAAGGTAGAGGCTGCGAAGGAAAGTGAGATTAGAGAAATCGGAGGGAATCTGACCGGTGACGGCGTTAGAACGGAGACTAAGGATTCGAAGGTGAGTTAAACGGCCAATGGTGTTGGGTGGGACCGGACCGACGAGACCAACGGCGGGTAAACGGAGTGAATAGACGTAGGAAGTGGTTGAGTCACATTGAACACCGACCCAGTTGCAAACCGAGTCAGAAGCGTTCCATTTGAGACGAGAAGCGTGTGGGGTTTGGGAAATGAAAGCAAGGAGAGCTTGCTTGTCCTGAGTTGGGTCCGAGTTGACTCGGAAACTGAGTTCAAGAAGGGAAAGGAAGAGGAAAATAATCAGAGCCATTAGGTCACTGTTTGTTTGGTTGTTTCATTAACAGGGGGGAGAAAAGAATGGCATAATAAGAAATTGATTTCTATCAAATGAAACAAGACACTACACTTTTTCTCACATATATATGTTTTCTTAAGATTTTTTGTCCATTATGTACTAAATGTGAAATCATATATGTGATGCCTCCTTATGTCTCAGCTGAGGCAGGATACTCCATCCCTACAAAATCATGTTCTTATATACCAAGCTAATAAAATACTAATAAATAGCATAAAAAATTAATTTATAATTTTGTGATTTTTGTTTTTAAATAGATAGTAACTTCTTATTGAGTTGAGACACAAAAAAGTAAGACAATTGATCTTCATTCGGCCCAGCTAGGCACCTTCTCTCACCCCTCTTGCACCACTCTATTTATTCTATAAACTAATATACACCTATTTTTATATGGATTTAATATTTTATAAGAACTTTTTTTTGACTTTTTAGTAAATTGTTCATCTTTTATACCTTAATCCATTACTATTACTTCTTATTATGTATAAAAAACTTTATTATTATTAAACTCACGTACGAAAGGGTCATAAATAAATAGTCTAAAATCTATGTATTGTTAATATATATATTTATATATAGTTATTGTCTCATTTAATATTCATTTGTATTATTACTTTTTATGAAAAGTCAATAATAATTAAAAATAAAAGATGAGCGGTCAATTATAAAACACTTGGTATACAAAAATAGAAGAAATGGACAAAAATAAAAGAAAGAGGGTGTTTGACTGTTTGTTGGTGCCTTTACATGTCCAGTTTTGGTTTGGAGTAGATATAGAACTTTAAGCGATAAGCTTATTACAAGGGACAATGTATATATAATGAAATTATAATATGCAAGATTAATGTATATTGTGGCATTTTTTTTGTTTCCCACAATTATCTTCACGTTTAAGGCCATCATATCTGAGTCGGGAACATTCACATGTATGTGAGTCTAATTCCTCCGACAAGTATTACCCATCCACATGTATTGTGGCATTTGTGGTGTAGAAAATTAGTCACAGTATTAACTTTTATAGTTGAATAGATAAATAGTTGAAAATTGAAATATATTTCTTTTTTTTTTTTCTGTTTGCATTATCAAAAAGTATCTTACCATAAACCCTAACTCATAGCCCCTAACCCTAAGCACTGAGCCCTAGCCCTAGCCCTGAAACTTGGTCCTAACCCTAACCCTGGACCCTGGACCATGCACCATAAACCCTGAACTCTGAACCCTAACCCTAAACCCTACCCTAGCCCTAAGCCTTAAACTCTAAACCTAAACCCTACTCTAGCCCTAAATCCTAAAGTTAACCCTGGACCTTAAAACCATAAACCATGACCCTAACCGTGGACCCTGAACCCTGGCTCATAACTTTGAACCTTAACCCTAATCCCTAGACCTTGAACCATGAACCCTGAACCCTAAAACCTAAATAAGTGTTGCTCTTAAAAATGTAACTTCTTGTACAGTTAGATCAACTTCTTGTTGATGGTTGAAATAGATTTATTTGATAAAATTAGTGATACAATTTCTTGTTGTAAATGATTAAATGACTAAAATGAGAATAATATATTTATTTATTATTTGTTTAATTTTTATTAATGAGTTTATAATTATTATCTAAAACAATTAAATATTCAGAAAATAAAAAACATTTTTTCAAAATCATGTATTCTAACATTTCTTTCCCTAAACCTCAACTATATATTATTTCTATATATATTCTCATGAATTCATGATATTAGGTTTTGTCTACTCTACTTTTACTATACTAAGCTTAAGAGCTTAAGGCTAATGATAATAAGATTAATGATTTAGAATGTCTTTTTTTGTGGGTAATGAAGAAATTCCCTTTTAAGCTAAAAGTTCCATCATATGCATGTATTCCGCGGACAACTCTAGCATGTTAAAAATTAACAAACTATTTGAAAACCTATAACCTCTCAATGCGGAAATTGCCATAATCGTGGACCTGGTTTTCATGAAACTGTTCAGGTCCGTGAAAAGGTACAATGTTACACAAATGATGTCCGATACTCTTTATTTACAGAGAGACAAATACATAAAAATAATATATAAAAGATATGCAACTCTTTTTTTACTTAGGTGCGATAATATGATATTTTTATTATTTTATATAAGTGTTAAAATATAAATTTGCTTCTCCTGAGATAATAGTTTTCCATTGGAAATGGGGAGTAGCGATATATAAGTGTGTTTTTCATTAATTAATGTGTTCACTAACTGGGTTTATATCCTCTGACATTGGGGACTTTTAGTGTGAAGCCAACACGACAATTTCAGTTTTGCTAAATTCTCTGAAATATTATTTAGGACACCCATTTCTAAATTAACTTAAGGCATCTTTGGATTATAGTTGAGTTTAGGTTCTTCACCTTAAAACAAAACAGAGTTTGTTGCAAAGTGTGATGGTTGTGTTAATGAATTAATTAATGATATTGTTTGAATAATACAATGTAAAAAAACAATTTTAAAGACAAATTATCTTCAAATTTCAGTTACCTATAAAACTAGTGCTACCCCCCAAATCTAGTTTAATAAAATATATAGACACTCTTGTAATGATTTTCACAATTCAAGTTACAAGGTCAAAACTATAAGTTAATTTTGCTAATGAGTGTAATAAACGTGCTCCTCGTAAGTTATTTTAACAATGTTCTTGTTTGATTTTCATATAAAGTGAGACCAGGGAAAATAACCCCTTACTATTGAATGCTTCTTACATTTTGAATGCTTCTTAATTGAAGGTATTAAGTGCTTCTTAATTCTAGACATTTAATTTAAAGAAAATACTTTAATTCATGGTATTAAATTCTCATTAATACTATCCTGAATTAGCGGTATTCTTGTGTTGATTTAATGGTATAAGACTTCATTAAATTCTAAGATAACCAAAATGTTTATAATTTTATTTTTGTGGATAACACTTAGTATGAGAGGCAGATAACTTAGTAGTACAAAACAAAATAGTAAAGGTAAAAGAATATTACGTTCATTATTAAATATCATAAAAAATAATATTGTGTTAAATATCATAGCATTAAAAAAACATAATAATTTATATATTGTGTTAAATTTATGTATTTATGTGTTTCTCGAACATTATGAACAAAAATTAAGAAATAATTAAATGATATAAAAAGTAAATATGTTTTTAACTAAAATATTCTCTTATTATTTCTCATAAACAACCACATTAATCATTTATCACTTTAAATAATACACCAACTCCCTCTAAACATTTCATTAGAATATATCTACTAAAATTAAACAGAGAGTGTACTGAATACACTATTAATATTTCAATCAATGAGAGTTGGATGGTGAATTAAAATGGAGATGAAAACATATATGTTAAATAAATTATAATTGTAGAAAAAATATAGGTGAATATTGCTTTTTAAAACATCAAGATATGTGAAATACAATGAGAAGGCTACCATCAATCTTTTCGAAATTATTTCACTACTTTTTCTTATTTTCTCTAAATAATTACATAGATTCATTCTCACTTATTAGCCATTTTATTAATTAGGTAGATACAGAGTTATATAGAAAATTATTAATGATACAGTGATTTTTCAGAGAGAGGAACAAATCTAAATTGCTAAGAAGATTGTTAAAAAAATGAATGTAGTAAAAAAGAAAAGTTAAGGATTGTATTAAAAAATATCTCAGGTGCATTTGTTTAGGAAACACAAAATATGTTGGTGACGTGGTTGTAACAAAGTTTTTGGTGTGATTGAATGCATGAAAATATATTTTCTTCTTCTTCTAGTTAAAATAAATTGGTTAAGAATATTGTAATCTTAATTATATATAGAATGATTGAATTCATGATTAGTTATTGTGTATTTTAGATAAGAAATCGAACATGCAAAATTATTTACATTTCAAACTATTGGCTAAAATCATGCATTTCATATTCTTTGATTAGACAATTACATCAATCATGCATTTTGTATCAACAGAATTGTATATTGGTGGACTATTATGATACTCTGTGATACAATTCACACATAAATGCTGCAATAATTAAGGATAAAACACATTGGTGAATAATTATAATATTCTGTGATCGGTTAAAAATAAGGATTTAACTAAATGTGAGTTATATGGAAAAAAAATCGACCGATTCTTGAAAAAATAATTAAAAACTTCATTAACAAATAGAATAAAAATTTAAAATTTAAAAACGTTAAGCATCAAATATCACTCGATTGAGAGCAGAAAAATTGAGAGGAGCATTAACGTTTGAGATGATAAAATCATAAATTATACTAATGTTGGTTAAATGAGCAAAATGATTATTCATCCACTCTATCCTTCTTTTTTCTTCTTAATTTATAATAAACCTGAAATTTTAACACCCGGAGACCTTACCTATTTTCTCCAAACAATAAAATTAGGAAAATAAATTAGAAAAAAAAAAAAATCATATAATAACTTATGAGTATAATATCCATGTACGATTAAGGTAAAGATTGATGATACAATTAATGTATCATCTATCACTCATTTATGTTATTTACTAACATATGTTATTTCAAGTGATATATGCTTAATTGTACTTAAACAAAGTCTCGGATTTGAGTTTTGTGAATGAAAAATGTACCGAGTGAGAGAGTTAGCACTACTGTGAATATTCCCGGTTCCTATATGATTGTCTCCGATTAATGTGAATGATAGATAATAAAATAATAATATATAAAAAAAAAATATTACAACTATTTATACATACATCTTTTACTCACAATTTATCTGAATTTGAATAAAAGGAAACAAACATTTTAGGTTTGCAACAAGGGACGCATAGTTGCGTGGGAAACAAGGATGAGCCTTAAAACATGCATGTCCCAAACAAATTAATGCATTAAAAAAATACTATAAAATAGTTAAAAATATAGTACAAATAAGACAAATAATAATAATTTTTTAATCAAAGGAGTGGGGAAAATGTTCTTATATAGAAAAGATGCATGCGACCGACCACAGTATAATGTATGAGTTTTATATACTTTCACAATATTATTTACCATTTGTAATTATTATTACTAGCGTGTTGACATGCACTGTCGTGCCTGTTAACCCGCTTTCCTATCGTTTGTAATGTAGAGTTTGTATTTTATAAATTCAAATATATTTTTTTGCGCTAAATTTACGGTTGAATTTATTCATTTGGTCTAATATTCAATTTTTTAAATACACTTTTAAAATAAGAAGATAATAAGGGTAAAATAAGAAAATAATATTATATGGTTTTTTGGTAGAAATAAAAAGATATTGAGGGCAAAATAGGAAAACACAAATTACACGATTATTCTATATTTTCCCTTTATTATTAGTATAGATATAGACGACTCTTAAAAAAAAAATGACTATGTATAAATCTTTATCATCATAGTACATTTGTTTTTATTTTATTGTGTACCTTTGAGAGAAAAAAACCACCGCTTTTTGTTTGTTGTTGTAGCGGGAACACATTTTTCTCATTCACCAGAGCCATATTCACTCATCTTCTTCTCTGGGTATCGCAAAGTTCACATTTTTTTAAGCTTCAAAGTTGATACCATGTCTATCACTAACTGGGAAGCCGATAAAATGTACGGACACTGTTACAATTTGAATTTTAACCATTTTTTATTTCAATTTTTTACAGCGTTTTTTTTGCACTTTTGTTATCTTGGGACTAAAATTTAGTCTTCTGGGTTTGTTCATTTGCTTGTTTGGTGGGTTATGTGCTTGGTTTTTCAGGGTTGATTTTGTTCTTATGTGTTGATTTTTGTTCATTTGGGTTTTCTTGCACCCATTCCCTTCCTGAAATAACAACTTAACATTTTCCTGCAAATAAGTGTTTGTGTTCCAAGGTTTATGCATTATCCGCATTTTAATATTCAGATATGTCTCTCATTTGATTTTATTTTTCCATGTCTTTGTTATTTTCAACTTGGAGTACTTTATATGTAAATTCATATACCCTTTGGCCATTATCCTTATTTGTTTTTATTTTTAATCCTAAAAATATGATCTTATTTTATCCTTATTTGTCATCAAACTATATAGCTATACATTATGTCTTCTACTTTTTTTTATGTTTTACCTGCAACTATATTGAATTTTGTTTGTTTTCTACTTGTCTCTGTTATGTTACTTTGGAAAAATGGAAATTTGATCTTTACTTAGTTCAGGTGAATGTCGAGTGAGATGGATTTGTATTTCTGCACCGCCGTGTCAGATTGATTTTATCTCCATTTTTACTCAGTACTCTTTATCCTTTTTTGGAGCAGGTTAGATGTGTATATCTACAATTATCTTGTGAAGAGACAACTTCATACATCTGCAAGTGTATTTCAGGCCGAAGCAAATGTTCCAACTGAATTTGTTGGTAAGAGAATAATACAAGCATTTTGTGGGGAAAGAAATTTTGGCATATGCATATCCAAATGCAAATTCTCATCTGACTTATTGAATTTGTGTTTTACCTTGTGCCATATGCTCCAGCTATAGACGCACCGAATAGTTTTCTCTTTGAGTGGTGGTCTGTCTTTTGGGACATATTCATTGGTAGGACCGATCAGAAGCACTCGGAAGCAGCAGCATTTTACATCAAGGTGGGCTATTTTTAGTAAACTTTAATTAATTCCCGGTATCCTTGGTAGCCGTTTGCTTTTATGCGAGAATCTGAATATATATTCTGTTCATTGTCATCTACCCGCTTCTAGTTTTGGTAAATGGAAATTGAGGTTAATTGTGTGTACCTTATTAATGCTTTTTCAGTCTACACTATTCTTATTTAATTTTTTAGTGTGATCTGTCATATACATATTCGAAGTCATAACTAGATGCTAAGTTTTGTTTCAATATCTGTTTCTAGCCCTTATTTCTATATATTCAGTATGTTATTTAGAACATATGTTATAATTGAGCTCATATAAATTTGAAAATGACAGAGCCAACAAAGTAAAGCTCAAGAAATGCAGAAGCGACAAGAGCATCAGAGTCCAATTCCAAACCAGAACCAACAAATGCAAATGCAGCTCTTATTGCAGAGGCATGCTCAGCAGCATCAGCAACGCAGTGATGGAACTCCACTTGTTAGTGGCAACACTAGCAGCCTTATTAGCAATGATCCTTTGATGAGGCCGAACCTTGCTGCTTCTAATGCTATGGCAACAAAAATGTATGAGGACAGATTGAAACCTCCATTGCAGAGAGATGTTTTAAGTGATTCAACCATCAAGGTATTAAGTCTATTTGAAATTATAAATGGTCCCCTAGTTTTTTTATACAATTATCATCACATCATATACTATCTATTCTGCAGCATGGGGTAGGCCGTAATGTCGGTCAACTTCTGGAACCAAATCATGCCTCATTGCTGAAAGCAGTAGAAGCAACAACTAGCGGACAGGCCACAAGGTGCACACCAATCATTTTTAATGAGAATATTTAGATTGTTGCCATTTTCTTTTGGATGCTTCTCTCAATTTGGACTGAATTTACAAGCTGTTAACTTCTATTTGCAGGCAAACACTGCTTGCTGCACTTAGCATTTTACAGGGGAATGTCCAAGTTCAGAACCAGAATCCGTTATTTCCAGGGTATACACAGGTAATTATGAACATGATATTTGTCATGATGTGTTTGTATTAACCCTATTTCAAAATTTTAATCTTTTGTATGTACCGATCTTGTGTCCTGAAACAGGGCATAACGAGTGATACTAGTGCAATGATGAGGTCTCAAGCTGTTGATTCAGAAGGGTCATATATTGCTGGTCATGGTACCAGTTTTCGTTGTTTTAAATTTGTTGTTTCCTACTTCACCATTTTGGTCAGTGTTTCAGTAATATGATTTTAGGATTTGTTTTGAAGTTTTGGTTGGCATTTCTTCTAATTTTTAGGTTCAAATCAAGGTGGTAGCAATTTGACTCTGAAAGGATGGCCTTTGGCGGTAAGACTTACTTGACATAATTCTCCCTAGCAAATTGATGATTCTGTTTATATCTTTGGTGGGATTTCCCCCGGATTAATCTTTCTTAGTTCATTGATTTGTCAAATTTGAACTATAAATCCAGTCAAATTAGGGAAAGTAGCACTCAGTAATTGCAGTGTACCAAATTTGTTGGCTCACAATTTATTTTGCACACTTGATAGATGGCAACATAAGAATCTTTATTTTCTTTATCTGCCGTGCATGCATTTGAAGGTTAGATTCGGGGCAATTTCCTTAGAAATGCCAAAATGATATGTTATAAATGAGATGAACTTTGTTGTAACAATGAAGGGACATTGCCTGTCTGATTGAGCGTCTGGTTAGTCTTCTGTTAAGGAAGCCTCTCTAGCTGGTTTGGGCAGAATTACACTGTTGCCTCTGTTGAAGTTTTAGTTTAGAATATAAGGGCGATCTGGTGCACGAGACTCTTAAGCGAATAGGTTGTTTCCAAGATTTAAACGCATGACTTTCAGGTCACAAGGCAAGCAACCTTACCGTTGTGCCGATGCTCACCATCTTAAGTTTTAGCTTAGAATATGAGAGTTCATGTGAAATGGAAATTTGCAAAATTGGTTGATTTGTGGATTTTTTTAGTGTTACATTTTATTCTTTTCAAACTTCTGGTTTAAATCTCTCAATCTTTAGAACTAACAACAGAACAAGAATACAAGGTTATCTTTGTCATCTTCATGCTTTCTTATATTCACCTTGATAATATAGGTGCATTAATGTTCTTTCCTGTATCCAAGCACTACTATTTCATATTATATTTCAATTACTTTAGGGATTGGATCAGCTTCGCTCTGGACTTTTCCACCAGAATAATTTGATGCAGTCTTCACAAGCTTTCAATCAACTTTCACCACAGCAGCAACTTATGCTTCAGGCACAGCAGAATTCGTTTCCCCCATCCGTCAGTGATTTTGAGAGCAGGAGGCTCAGAGCTCTTCTAAATAAAAATATTGGTCTTGGGAAAGATGGCCGATCAAATTTTCTAGGTGATTTAATTTCTAATGTTGGAACACCTTCACAAGCTGGTTCTCCTATGTTGCCTCATCTAGACTCAGATATGTTCCTTAAGGTATCATCTACGCCTGTACCTGATTTGGATTAACTTTTCCACCACTTTAAGTGTATTGCATCAGAAATTGCTGGCTTTAAACTTCCCCAGTATTCACTCACTGAATATTATTAAATTATCTTATGCAGCAACAAGATCAAAAGAGTAATCAGCAGCTTCAACATTTTTCGCAAAATACTCTTTCGAGGCAACAGTTTCAGAGGCTCCAGCGCCACGAAAAAGTTGGTTCTGGCAACATAATAGATGGCTGCATGTCCAGCACCTTCCAAGGAAATGACCAGGTTTTCACTCTGCTGCCTGTGAGCAATATTCAGTGGCTGCAATGTGTCTATCACATCTAGTTTCTTAACCAGTTTATTTTTAATGTTAATTTAAGGCTTCGAAAAGTCAAGTTGGCTGGAAGCGAAAGCAAGCAACATCTTCAGGTCCTGCCAATAGCTCTGGAATTGCAAACACCACAGGACCTTCTGCCAGCTCACCTTCAACTCCATCTACTCAAACACCAGGAGATGTGATGTCCGTGCCAACTCTGCAACAGAATGTTCCTTCTTCTAAGTCATCACTTATGTCTGCTACTGATGGTTTGGGCTCACATGCGTCAGCACAAAATCAATTGGTCAGAGACTCCTTTATATACATTATTTGTTAAGGTCACTTGTTGTATGCATAACCTGATTGAAAGTAAACATCTTTTCAAGTCATGTTTTGCTCACAGATCTTGTTTCTTTATCTGTCAACCGTCCAGTGAAAACTTTGTTCGTTATACGACAAATAAGGCCCTTAAAACTTATATTTGGCACTCTAAAAAACTACATGAGAATAAGATTGAATTGTTATTTGGCAGGATGATATGGACCATCTCGCGGGTGAGGGATCTTTGAGTGACAATGTTGAGTCTTTCTTATCTCCGGATGATGCAGAACCTAGAGATAGAGTTGGCGAAGGTACTTGAGGGATTCGAGTTTATGTATGTCTATATTGGAGAAGCCTGGTATTACAAAATTAAAAACTCTACCTATTGTACATAGGATTCTCATTCAAGGAGATCAAGCATATAATGGCAAGTACACATAAAGTCGAGTGTTGTCATTTCTCATCAGATGGAAAACTGTTTGCTACTGGTGGCCAAGATAAAAAGGTAACTTCAACTATGAAATGATCTCTGCTTTAGTAGAAATGTTACAATTACTCGTGTTTGGAAGAAGCTTCTGTGTGCTGATTTGAATTTGTTATTATTCGGTGAAGTTAATTTTTCTGCTTTGTGATGCAGGCTAATTTGTGGTGCACAGAATCATTTAACATGAAATCTACACTTGAAGAACACAATCAATCGATAACTGATGTCCGGTTTAGTCCAAGCATGTTGCATGTTGGCACATCCTCTGCTGATAAAACTGTTAGGGTTTGGGATGTTGATAACGTGAGTCAAGATTTTCATTGGTCAAATTCAAAATTTGAAGTTCAAGCGTTCATTATTTCCTTTAATTTTAGCATATATATTGATGGAATTTGATTACACTCTGCAGCCTGGTTATTCTCTTAGAACATTCACAGGGCATGCAACAACTGTAATGTCACTAGACTTTCACCCAAGTAAAGAAGACCTTATTTGCTCATGTGATAATAGCGAGATAAGATACTGGAGTATAAAAAATGGTAGTACTGCTGGGGTTTTCAAGGTATGAAATCTCAACATAAAATGTGAAGCAAATCCCAACATTTTATCATTTGATCACAAATAACTTAACTTTCTTATGTTTTATCAGGGTGGTGTAACTCAGATGAGATTTCAACCTGGTTTGGGAAGACTTCTAGCTGCAGCAGTAGATAACCTGATATCCATTCTAGATGTGGAAACCCTGGGTTGCATACTTAAATTACAGGTCTGTTTGTAAATTTCGTCTTGGTATAACTCTTATTTACATGTATAACGAACATTATACTTTAATTTCTGGTCTATCTGTAAATTTGTGTAAATTTTAATTGATCACAATAGAGACATAAAAAGTTCTTGCATCTTGGTTCTTTTCATAATGGAAGAGCACCAACCTTGATTTGGAGAATGCTATGGTTCACATATACATTCTCCACTATTAATGTGCCTAAACAGTAAACACACTTTATCATCAAAGTTTAAATTAATTTGAGATAATGAATATTAGTTTGTTTGTTTCCTTTGGCTTTGCTTTGGACAATAGCTACTAAAGTTATTGGTGAAATATAACTTTGCCTGTCTCTTAGTAGTTTGATAGTACTAATAATTAGAACTTGTAAGTGATTTAGTTATATTTCTCAAAATGATTTACAATTTATTCTACCAATACCAATGCCTCCATTCTCCATCTCTCATTCTTTGTCTTCCTCTTAATTGGTGTGGTGCTGAGTTTAGGGACATAATAACAATGTCAGAAGTGTGTGCTGGGACTCTTCTGGAAAACATCTAGCATCACTTAGTGATGATCTAGTTAGAGTGTGGACAGTTGGATCTGGTAGCAAAGGAGAATGCATTCATGAACTGAATGCTACTTCTGCCAACAAATTCATTACATGTGTTTTCCATCCCTTCTATCCTTTGTTGGTCATTGGTTGCCATGAGGTAATTAAGTTTGTTTATTTTGTCATTTAATTACTTATATATATCAACTAACATGTTACTTTAATCTGAGTTTTGCATTTTGTTGTTGTTGTGGAATGAACCATGGGATATGGATTTCAGACACTTGTGCTGTGGAACTTTGGTGAGAACAAGACAATGTCTCTACATGCACATGACAAGGTTGTGTCTGCTTTAGCAGTATCAAATGTTAATGGGTTGGTGGCTTCAGCTAGCCATGACAAACATTTCAAGATCTGGAAGTGACAACATATATAGCTACTCCTCTTAATCAAACACTGATGGGTTTTCTGTATAGCTAAAGGGAAGTGCCCATATAATTACAAGGATATACTTTTTGGTTTAGAATTAGAAGAAAAAGGGTATATAGTTAAAGTGGCTAACCTTAATTACAAATACTTAAATACTTGTCTTGTAATTATACCTTAGAAAATTATATTATCATATATCTGCGCTTATTGTATGTTCATGTCATCATGTGTTGACGTTGCAGAAACATGCACAGAATCCTGTTTTGCTATCTTTACATGCATGTACCAACCCATCATATCATTGACCCTATATAAGCACTATAAATAGTGTTTATATTTATGAACAATCTATGTACTAAGCTACAAACAAAACCACACGCTTGTATTGAACCTCACACCATCATTCACGATTTGACATGTTGAAACTTGTTCACTAAGATCCATGCATGCACTATAGTCTATAGGGCTTCTAAGTTCTAAGAAATGCCAAAAGTAATAACACTGGCAGTAATATAAGTTCACAAACAACAATATAGCGAATAATAATAGTGATCTGAAACTGTAGATTGGCTCCACTGGGAACATGTTTATAAGGATTAATCCACTACTTAAGGAACAACCCATTTTATCCGCACTATTGTTATAAAATATAAAATATAAAAACTTCAAAACAACAAGAAAATAAAAAATGGTTGAAACATTGGAAGTCATTTCTAAATTTTAAACAAAAACAGGTTCTAATTCTTATTTTTTGGTTATAGATATAATACATACCAGAAACTGAGTTGATGAGGCCGAAGTTTTGTAGCATACTCCACCAGAGAGACCCAAGCATTGTGAAGCCTTCAGACCACAACAACTTTGGAAATAAAATAATTCACAAGTTTGAAGTTCAAGTTCTTTGACTATTTTCATTGCGTTAAACCTCATTCCTCACATGCATGCCTGATCAATGGTGTGTGTATTTGTTCCATTCATGAGAATCGGGTATGTTATGTAAAGTCACCATTGGGTTGTTCTTCAAGGAGTGTGATACTTAGAATAATTCATTTTTTGTTTTGCTACTTAGTGCACCTAACACAAGGTTGCAAGAGTTATGCATGCATCAGCAGTGCTTATCTTTTTCTTAGACATGCAACAGAACATTTGGTTTTGTCTGTTCTGAAACGTCATTAATAAAATTATGGAGGAATTATGTGTCATTTACATATAGGCTCCAATTTGATATCAAAATCTCTAAACAAAGTCTACAATAATATCTCCTTAAACTATGCTTAATTAAAACCACTTGGTCAAAGATATACCAAATCACCAACAATATGACTAATATCAATCCCAATTAATAGGACTGTAAATACAATTAATGAAACATGTTCTGTTTCACTCCTACCTTGGATTGTTTTTGTAATCTGTTCCTCTGTGATGCCACCACTACTCATTTGTTTTGTCATTTTCTGTGTATACACCTACTCCATATGATTGTAATCCGGAATAAACACCCCACACTAGATTCACGCATCGTACATACTAATATTTTTTATATTCTGTTATTTACCACAACATTATTCTAACTATATAATTTTAATTATCATTTAAGTTTAGATGATTTTTGTTCAAATAATATTGTAATTTATTTTAACTATCCAGATAATTTACTCACAAAGCATATATAATTAAGAAAAGAAAATTGCATGGCAAGTACTTAGGAATAGAAATGAGGCAGGTACTCATTCCCATATATATTTACATATATTTATAAGTATTCATATGGATAGTGTATACTGTATATCTATGATTACTCATAGAATTTTCAAATTTAGTTATATATTTATATATTCTATAACTATCAATCATATATAGATAGTCTGTAACGATCAATGTATTTATATAATATTGTACTATATTATATGACACATTATATACTAGTATCAAAGTCATATATAATAATATATGTAATATTTTTATATTAGTATTATTTTATTAATCATATGTAATTACTATTATTAATGTATTGCAGCACAGCTCCTATCCACAAATTTTCTGACAACTCCAAATATATTAAAATGGCATCCTACAAACCAATAATATGTCACTTTACAAAAAAATTAACCCTGGATCATGTAAAACAAATTAATTATGATAATGTATTCTTATTAGTTTACAAATCCTAAAATCACATTAGTTCTATATATGGTATAATCATATTACTATATAGTCTATACAGATGTAAGGCATATTTTATTGAAAAACTGAAGGCACACCTTAGAACAATTAACATTTCTAGTTGCCTGCAAAGTCCACCCCATCATCTCCTTTGGAAATTGAAGGATTTAATTGCAAAGGCAAATATTAATGCAAAAAATATGCAGAAGCCAGCTACCATAATAGCAGCAATGCCCAAGAAATCACGCCTGTACCCAAACACAATTTTGAGTACTTGATTTATATGCATCAAATTTCCATCAGATAGCTTCACAAGCTTATTATCATCTCCATACTGTGAAGTCAGGAGACCGTACAAACTCCATGCTACAGGGTTTGCCCAGTAATACCATCTCCACCAAATAGGAATTCTCTGACAATTTTGAGGGACACAAAATGTTATTCAGTGATAGATTTAATTTAATACACAGAATAAAATTTGATATATTCTACTCCACATATTACTACTCACTTATAGAGACTAGTAGTTTTTTGGATTGGGTACTTGCTTAAGTCAAACATACTCTTCCATCAATATTATTATTTGGAATTTAGGACCAATTGATGGCATTGTTGACCAAAAAAATATCATTTAAAATGGGTTTACTGTCATTAAATTTTTCAAAAATATTTATATGGTCTATCATTGTTTTAACATTGATCAAAAGACTAAAAGAAGCAAAGAGTGAGTTTCCATACCTTATGAGGAATCATAAAACCACTGAAAAGGTTCCACAACATATAAAATGGAGCAGCAATGATGGCAGCAACATTGTGATTTGGTGTGACAGCCGTTGTCATCATTCCATAGAAGGTGAAATATAGCATAGTAAAATACGTGAAGAATAAGTACCAAATGAACTTATCAACAGTCCAGACAAAAGCACCCAAGGAATAGAATATGGAGGAGTATATAATAGCCTGACCGAACACATAGGGAAACTCAATAACAACCTGGTCATTGAAGGATAACCCATTAGCCAACATCCAGAAATCAGAAGCTTTCAAGCACTGGAAGAATTTCATATGCAAAAAATACCTGGGCAATTGCAAATGCTAAAGATGAATACATTCCTGCAGCTCTTTCTCTATATGATACAAATCTTTCTACAGAAACAACAGGTTGAACAGCTGTGGCATTTGTTATGCCGATGAAGAGGACTGCAGAATACATAGATCCCATGGCATTGAATAGATCTTGCTGTGTGTCCCTGTGAAAATACATATATGATTGCTATGAAAAGGATAAAGTAAGATGAAATAATACACGAAAGATTACGTCGGACGCTGTGGCATTTGGTCGTATTTCTATTTTGGCCTATCTTTATGTAATTTGATTTTTCTTTTAATACCAATTACAATAAAACTTAAATTCTATAGACTACTCTCCACTGTACTATGACTAAACTTGTTCAAGATGATTTTTTATTATTTTTATCGGCAATTGTTAGTATGTTAGTTGTGGGTGAGACTTCATCCTCAACCTCCTACACCCTATCATCTAACCAGCTTATAACTCTCATTTTTTGTTGATGGTGGGACTTGAACCCACAACCTCTTGCACTCCATTCCTTACGATCACCATCTTCACCATCAGACCACCTTATGACTCCCACTTGTTCAAGATGATTGATGACTCTTTCAGTTGCTTGTGTCTTGAAGGGCTTTCTTTATGTCTATTTACCATATTCGTGCACCCAACAAAAGATGTTGGGACACAACTACAGGGTACATCATAGTTACCTTCTACTAGGAAGAAAACATTGCAGAGATATACCAAGTTATAAAAATTGGACAGCTTATGGATTCCCTATTTAAGGTATTGAAAAAAATGTATCATTTGAAATTGAATATCCATAGAAGGGGAAAAATTGAAAGGACCTTTTAGCACCAAATCTCCAGCATATTGTCCCAAGCATCAGTGAGATGATGACAGTGTAGAAGAAGCGAACAGCAGTGTACTGTGGGTTACGCCAGTAAGATAGATTTTGCTTCCATAGACAAGTTAGGAATTGATCAAAAGGTGACCGACAATACTTGGTTGGAAAATGCAGCTCTTTTGAACTACTTGGCTTGCTCAAGCTTTCAACCAACTCTTGGTTATATCTGGAAGGATGGCATACAATAATATTCATAAATTTGCCATTGAATAGTTACTGCCAATTCATGGACACAATTTGCAACCAAAAATCACACATACTGATATAAACTTGATCTTCGGTAGATTTCTGCAAAGTCCATTCCCAGACGGTTTTCTTCTGCTGAAGAAGTAACCTCTAGCATCCATGTGGCAGGGTTATATCCAGACTTGATCTTTGGAACTCCTGCTATTGCCTATAAAGACATAGATAATACAAATAGTCGAGGATTTCCTCATCATCATTCAAGTATTCAACCATATAACACATATTCAATGAGAACTATGCATGCTTCAGCTGACCTCAAAATAACTGACTAGTTCAGTAGATCTAGGGCCAAGTGGACCAGCATATATGAGCTCTCCTCCCCGCTTCATAAACAGAAGCTATACAAGTTCGGATATCATAAGATTAGTGCATTGTAAGTGTCGTTAAAGAAATTCAACTAGAAATATAATATATGATGCCCTCTCTAAGACCACCTATCCATTTGAATTAGAGACAGGATCATAGGAACTAGAATAAATTTATTGCAGCTACTAGCATTAGTTACATATACACAAAAGAATAAGATGGAAGAAATTAGGGAGTATTAAATAAAGAAATATATAAGAATTAAAATATCAACATACAACTATACTCCTCCATGAGAGAGCAGGTTCATGTTGGCCGCTGATAAGTCCAATTCCAAATACCCATCTTTTAAAATGAAATGTTTGAAAAGTTCTATGGTAATGAGAATATACCTCGTCAAAGGATTCAAATATGTCTATGCTAGGCTGATGGATCGTGCACACAATTGTTCGACCAGTGTTTACTATATTCCTCACAGTTCTCATCACAATGGCTGCCGCTCGGGCATCCAGCCCAGATGTGGGCTCATCCATGAAGACTATAGAAGGGTTTGCAACCAGTTCCACTGCTATAGTTAACCTTTTTCGTTGTTCTGTTGACAGACCATCAACTCCAGGCAGACCAACTAATGCTCCACTTAGCGGAGTAAGCTCCACAAGCTCCATTATCTCATCAACAAAGGCCTGGCAATCAAAACTCTCAAGTTATTTAGAACTCCAAAAATGTATAGCATGCCCAACATGCAAAAGGACCATACTGTGATTCATTTACCTTTTGTGTTTCCAAGTCAACATCTGAAGATAATCGTAGCCAAGCAGAGAACAGTAACGACTCCCAGACAGTCAAGCAAGGAGAATGAACATCCGTCTGCTCACAGTAACCAGAAATTCTTGCAAAAGTGTCTTGCCTTTTGGGATGACCAGATATATATATGCTCCCCTCTACGACTCCACCAGTTTTTCTTCCAGCTAACACATCCATCAGCGTGGTTTTTCCAGCACCACTTACTCCCACCAGTGCTGTCAACACACCAGGTCTAAAAGCCCCAGTAACATTAACAAGCAGCTGCAGCCTGTCTTCTAATATCCCTTGTTGTTTCAATTCCTGAATCAAAAATAAATTAGTCCGACAGAAAGGTAATTCTTAAGAAATAAAACGAACTGGTTTACGCACCAAAGGGACATCTACATAGTAATTGATTTTGCTGAAAGCCATGGAAAGTGGTTGAAATGGGAGAACCATTCCTCTTTGATTAAAATGCTTTCCTGAGAAGATAACAAGACAATTGGACAAAATGACACTTTCCAGCTATTTAGAAACGATCAACTACACACAAAATAATATATAATTCATAATTTACATACCACTTGATGCTGAATGCTTCAAGTACTCTCTCAGCTCAATGACGACACTTTCACCTTTTCTTCTCCTTTCTCTTTCTTGCAACTCACCCTTTGAAACTACTGCTTGTTGCCTCCCCAAAGCTGGAGCAAATATTAGGAGAATAAGTTATAAAATTGTCCACTGCACAAATTGTTTCTGGTCTATGAAGTGCCAGAAGGCACTGCAACATTAGACAGTTAAAGAGATTATATACATAAGAACGTAGCTTACGATTAAGGTAAGCTAAGAAGATCGTAAATAGTGTGTTGAACAAAATCGTATATCCAACCAATGCACCAAGACCGATCCAATACCAATAGCTCTCTGGATACATACTCCGCACTTTTAATATTGCCTTTCCCAATGTATAGGTGGTCTGATTTCCAGCTCTCTGTACACAGATAAAACAGTGAGCATTTTTTCAAGGATGTAAAGGAAATTGGTAAAGAGAAGTCATATGAAATAAATTTTATCACTACACGAATTATCATCTGCATTTCTTAACCATAAAAATAGTTACAATGTTTCATAAAGCTTAATGGAAATGGAACCAATTACTATAATCACAAATTCACAAGGATTATACCTTATCCCAGGAATGTCCAAGGAACTCATTTACAGAAGCTGAATTTTGTGCATACATCAAAGGAGAAATCCAAAAACCCCATATCCACCAACTTGGTATACGATCTGCCAAAAATGAGTGTAGGTCAGAAAATTTAGTTTACTAAATTGAATTTAGAAATACACATAGGTTGAAATTTGTATTTGACCTCTTGAAATTATATATCCACCGAGAGCCATTACAACCAACATGGCAAATGACCCAAAGGTATTAGCCACTATCATATTCCGCCCCAACGATCCTATCAAACGAAAGAGCCCTATAGACATCTGGTGCAAAAAGAAATAAAGCAAGAACTGCCGCAAAAATCTGCAGATCCAGAGGTGTACAAAATAGTCACTTGTGAGAGATTCCAAGAATACAAGAAAACACTAAGTGAACTTAAGAGTTACCTAGTAAATGCAGGATCATATCCCATTGTGTAGTATGAAACAACCACCCAGCATCCAGCCTCCATGAAAGAAGTTGGGATACTAAGAAACCAAGAAGGGAGTGTATATGCCCAGCTAGGATAGAAGTGCAAGTCTCTGTGCTTGTACAAAACTGGAAGTTTTGCAACTAACATTGACACCTCTGTAAAACCATTGAAGAGAATAATAACCATAGAAAAGTACAATGACCCAAGATATAAGCGCCCATCGTCAATTGTATTGTGGTGCATGGTTGAACGGAAGAAAACACTCATTGTAATCAAAGCAACCAAGAGCAGCTGAAAATAGTAGATAGAAATCAAGGTCAACCATATAAACCTTATATAGTTACAAACCATCTTAAAATCGAAAAATAAAATAAATATCAGCAACCAAGAAGTTAAGTTCATATCCAGAAATGAGAAATGCTTTCATACTTTTGAATGCTAAGAGCGGGAAATTTAGATTAATTAAATAGAAGCTGTACACAGGAATACTAAAGAAAGAGATATCAAAGCATGACAGATAAATTATGATATGATATAAAATATTTTTCACGGTAAATTAAGAAATACAAACTTATGTAGCATAAGAAACAACAATATTATTGCATTTTCTTTAGCTACGTAAATATCATTACAATAATTAATTTAAATCAACTCTTTTATGCTTTAACCTTAGATGTTATACTAGTAGGATTACCTGAACAAATTTAAAAACGTAAATAAATGAATTCCGTTTCATAAGAAGCTTCTGCCACTGGAAGTTAGTCTTTAGAAGTTCAAGCCTTTTGGAACCATAGGTACAAGTTGCCAAGGCTGCTGGATGGTTATAGCGTTTATCAAAAGGAATATGTAGTTCCTCAGACAAATTCTTTCCCTCACGATACAAAGAAAATGCTTCGGCAAACTTCCCAACAGGTACATACCGATAAGGGTGGTCGACAACAGACCAGTACTGCTCTTGGTCCTTCTTAGATGTAACCTGTTAACAAGAATTTTAAGTTTGAAAAACGTAACTAAATCAAATATAGCAGAAATCTACGTTCTACTTTCGCTATTTGCTACTACTCACTTCTTGTAAGAAGTCTGCTACATTCTTTCGCTCAGGGCAACTAAATCCCATCATTTTGAAAAAATCTAGAGCAGCTACACGGGGCCCCTGATACACAATCTGACCCTCGCACAAAAGAATAACATCATCAAACAATTCATAGGTCTCGGGAGCTGGTTGAAGAAGAGATATAATAGTGGTTGAATCAAGTGCATGGGTTGAATGCCTAAGATATCTGATAATTTGATAAGTGGTTGAACTGTCTAGGCCATTTGATATCTCGTCCATGAATAGCACTCTTGCTGGACCAATTAGTAATTCACCTGCACATCACAAATCACTTGATGGTTAGCATAGACTAAATGCATCTAACTTGTTAGTGCATAAGACAAAGAATACATATCATAAATTAACCTGTTGTAAGCCGCTTCTTTTGCCCCCCTGAAATGCCTTTGAGCATTTCATCTCCCACCAATGTGTCACCACAAATGTCCAAACCTAATATCTTTGTGAGAAATATTTTAGTACTTTGGACTTTCAAAGATTTATAAAGTAATGAACCAAATAACTACAAATATAGGCACATTGGTGTTAGTAGTTTACGAATCTTTTTTTTACCATTTAATAACATCTCATAAATATGGGCCAACTAATATTTCAGGTTAAAAATCAAAGAGTAAATTCCTTGTCCACCCAAGAGTAGCAGTATTTAGAGAATACCTTCATGATGTACTCCACCACAAGATTTGTTTCCTGTCCTCCAAGAGCTAAGGACTGCAAAGAGAAACTAGGAGAGATTAATTTGTGTCCATGAATGTAGTTTATCCTTAATTTATTTATTATTATTTTTTTTTTGAAAAATGGTAAGGAACGCTTCCCCTTGAAATGGAAGGAAATTACCTTCATGAATAGATCAAGATCTTCATCTGGTTTTATTCCAGCATTTTTTTCTCTTCGGGCAAGTTCCAGCAACATATCTGTCAAGTCCAAAATTTAGCTTTTAGCATCTAAAAGTGCAAACTGAATATTTCTTAAAAGAGTAATGTTATATGTACAACTAAAATTTGACAATTTCTCTCACAACAAATTAAATTATCTTTATCTCCCACTCACTTTCATTTTTTATCTCTATACACACATGTCTCCAAAAATCCATCTATAAACCAAAGGAGAACTTAAAGTTGTAATGGTTTGATTGTTAAAATAAGATTATTGAAGTTAAAATGGTCTGAGAGCATACCAAATTTAAATCCGACGCCTTGACAACGACCCGCGAACTGGAGAGTTTCCCTGACAGTCATCTCCGCCACATGCAAATCTTGCTGGCTGACATAAGCAGATGTTCGCTGAGGAACAAACTCATTCATACCATGTCCATTGTACTTAATGTTCCCTGACATCTTCAAGGGGCATAATTAAAAACATCAAGGATGGGGAAAGAACCAAGATAATGCTTCCATTAGGGAACAACATATTTTAGTTTACTAAATCCTACTATTATGGACATTCAACTCCATTGGAGATAACTCCTAGCATAGTAAATAAAAGCATATAGAAATAGACTCTCGTGATTAGGAAGGTTATTATTATTATTATTATAGGCAAAGCTGTTTAAAGGGGAGGGATAGCGCGGGTTTGAACGCAGTTGCTAACTCTTAATATCGAGTAGCTCTACCAACTAATTATCGATTCCAAACAACATATTGCTCAATTCAAATGATGGGTCATAGGTATTGCCATTTTACTCTGTTTAATGTAATTGAAGAACTTAGTACCTGCAAACCAGATCCCAGCCTTCCCGAAAGAGCTAGTAGTAGTGTCGTTTTTCCAGAGCTTGGCGGACCCAACAGCAGCGTTAGTCTGTAAGAATAACAAAAACAACAGTTTATCAAACTGCATAGGAGAACTTTAGAATAATCTTAGTTAAATAGAATTTAATAAGTGACAAGAATATCTATGCCACAATCCAATTATTAGTATATATAAATTGGAAAATATCAATCATTAGCAAATTTAGGATTTTATCTATACACTTCTCTTTGAAGTTTGAACGATAGTAGTAGTCATCCGAGTAAAGTGAATTTAGTATTTGCATACATCAAATTGCAGTTGCTTCTTTGAATTACTTTATTTTATATTTAAAACAGCATGGAGACAAATTGTAAAAAGTAGTGATTATTTCTCATACGCAAGTTAAAAACAGAGTTTATTTTTGTTAGTATACAAACAAATGGACTTTTAAATCAATACAAATATACTAAACAAGGCTATCAATGTTGGTTAGAGCTTTTATATATGTAATAAAACAAAATAAAATAAATAAAAAATAGTATGAGCAGTGACCTTGAAGGTCTAATAATCCCACTGATGTCAGCTAGAATAGTCAATTTGCTTCGTTTTCTTCTATATATCCGCATCTGTCTTAAAAGAGCCTAATCACAAAACAAAAAAACATATCAAATCTAATTATAGAGAATAAAATCATTAGAGGATAGTGAAAGAAAGAAAAGGAAAATAAGTAAATAAGTACCTCAGTCATATTGAAAAGGAAATTAGGAATAGTAGGGAGAGCTCTACTTCCAACATGTACAAAAGTCTCAACATTCAAATTCTGAAACCGAACTTCAATCTTAGGGAACTCCAAATCTACTCTGCAAACATCATACCATATATAATCCATCATTATTTTTTATTACTTTTGTTTGAAAGTCAATGATAGTTGACATATGAATAATTATGATTTGCTGAGAATATAAAAAACAGTTACAATGTGGATACATATTAAATCCTAGAAAAAGAGAGGAAATGCAATATATTACGCGTCGAATCGGCTTCTCATGCGGTGGAAGAAGGTGTTCGGATCATCATCAACGGAGTGAACGAGTCTTTGAATAAGAAGCTTCTGGTCCTGCACCTGTAAATCAGTAACATCGATTTCATTAGCATCACCAGTGAGATTCTTGAAGATTCCTCTCCTCGCTCTCTTATAAGTAGGAAGTCTCTCAAGTGCAGCCCAACGTAGTGCTTCTTCGTCATCATCATGTTGTTCCCTAAACGACGACGTTCTAGCAAACGCATTCTCCGCCGAGTTCCACATTCAGCACAACACGAGGAGAGAGAGAGAGAGA
>NC_032009.1:1201478-1369154 GCF_001865875.1 Lupinus angustifolius | reverse complement strand
GAGAGAGAGAGAGGTAGATATGGTGTGAGGAGTGGGATAGGTGGTTAGTTAAGGGGTTGTGGAAGCATTAATGGGGGAAGGGTTATCTTTCATACTTTCTGAGAAGGAGTTGGTGAAGACGTTAAAGGACTCTCACTGTGTTTATGGTTACTAGTTGGAACAGACTTTAGAATAGGACCCTCACGTCATTTAATAGCCGCGCCAAAACAAACAACCCGGTAGTTGTATTCTATTATTACTCTAATTATAATGAACAACATTTCTCGATTCTCCAGTATTGGACCATCTAGTACTAGTAATAATAGTCTCTCATTCCTCACTCACACCGGAGGGTATCATTGTCATTTACAACACCCCTTAAATAGGACTCTGTATTTTACATGTGGGAGAGATCGATAGCTTCTAGGTTGGGGCATAGTTGCTTTAATGTAGTTATAGGAGCATGCTTCCACAGGGCCTTCACGTTTAATGTGCTTATCTGGGTTACCTCCTTTCCCACTCTTGCTCCATCAAATGATTTTAAAACGTTCATTTAGCTACGTACTGTCAAATATTTTCATGATGTGGAAGTATTTAATTTACTAGTCTAGTAGGTATATATCCACGTTAGTTTTACTCGATCACATAAATCATAAAAAAATAATTTGTGGGAAGAAGACTCATAAATCTATAGTATTAAAACATAGTAACATATTTCACTGAAATGTAGTTCGAGTGTAGTTAATTTCTGCTTGAGTGAATTGCTCCACCTTAATTACCGCGTCTATGTTTTCCTTGTTGTGACTTCATCATCAATACCCATATCAGATGAGGGACCATAGAAAAACTATTGTAGTGCAGAAAACAATCATCTCTCTTAAGAAAATCTTGTCCACGTGTATCAAGTGAATCAAATTTTATACAATAGTGTACTAATATTAATTTATGTTATTATAATTTTTATTTATAATTAAATAAAATTTTCTAATCGAATGAAAATACCAAATAAAACATAAATAAAGACATGTGATCCACATCATTATTCTAGTGCATCCATTTTTGTATGTGGTATAGAGTGGCAAAGAAAGAAGACTTGTGCAAGAGAAGAAAAAGAAAAGAGTGAATTTTCTTGCGAGAAAATAATACTCTTTTCCAAAAAAATCATGTGCAAGCTAATCAAACTTCATAGAATAATGTACAAATAATAATTTCTAATATTATATTTTTTATTTTCAATTAAATAAGATCTTTTGATTGGATGGAAATATTGAATGAGATAAGAATGCTGACACGTGATTCCCCTCCCATTTCTTAGATGCATGTTTTTGTGACCGTTCCATTTCTCTGTGTTATTTTTTCTCTCTCTTTTTATCCATGGAGTGTATATTGTCATGCTCTTATACGTTTATACCAAAATTAAGTTACACTTAACTTTGATTATTTAATATTTCTCTTTTTCTCGCTCCTCACTTATTTTTTCATCCACTTAGTTTGTCGGATTTAAGAAAATGAGTGCATCTAATTTAACTTAACTTTGGTTATAATTAAGAAATAAATATTGACACATTTTTGTATAATTAAGACATGGTGAAATATATTAGACTCCACTTGCAAGATTTTTTTACACCAACATTATATCACCCACCAATTATATTTAATTATTATTAACTCTTAAATAAAACTAATACAAATAAATAATAGATAATATGTATATGGGAAAGTAGTAAATACATGTTTATTAACCCACCTAAATATTATAGATACATATATTTCCAACGTAAAAATACTTATACAAGTACAGTGGTCTTGTTAAATACTGGGTGCATGATATTAAAATATAGGATCTACCACCGCTAACATAGATATTGATTAATCTTGAGTTGAATCGTAATACTTTTCAAAGGGACAAAACTCTATGGCATTAAAATATAGTGAATCTGGTGTTGCAAGGTTTTCAAATTATATGATAATGATGGAAGACTTCTGTACCCTTGTAATTTAATGGAATGTAAAGTGTATATAATGAAAGAAGGTTAAATATGTAATATGGAAATCTTTAGCACCATTTGTTCTAACCTTAGTTTTACATTACCATGCATTGTCACGTTACTCCCCTCCCTACATGTTCATATTATACATATACAAAATTATAGAATTTAATAAATATTTGTATATTAATTTTTACAGTAACGTAACCATTTTGGATATAGTAAAATGTGTCATATAACACATTTGAATCATGACTTTAAAAGTATATCGTCTATACTAACTATCATCTCAGTTTCAAAGTTAGTTCACATTTTTGCTTTTGGGCTTTTATAATTAAAGATGAAAAAAATATTTCTCATGATTATACTAGAATCTTGAAAATGTAATATAATAATCTTAAACCCTTGATCATTTATCATATTCATTTAGAGTTTAAAATCTGTGCACTGACAGTGTAAAGTTTTTTACACTGTCAGCACATCATCAACCACTGATTTGTAATACTTTTGTTTAAAAGTCAATGGTAGTTAACATATGAATGGTGGAGATTTGCTGACAGTGTAAAAAACACTTACACTGTCAGTGTATACATATTAAACCCATTCAATTATCTAAATTAATACACTTTAAAGAAATTGGTAAAGAGTGTTCAAATGATGTTGCTAAGTAATTCAAGATAGAAAATACGTACCATAACTTTGTGATTTAATTAATAAGTTATTTTATTTCAAACTATCAATTAACCATTTTAGGTTTTTATTATTTACAAAAGTGAGATACATGAAATGTGAATGGGATAATAGATTTGATGCCAAAAGAAAATATATTAGAGGAAAACCAATATATTCTAAGAACCTCTTTTCGTTGGTTGACTTGTTTTTTATTACTTCCACAATTGTGTACTCTGATCTAACATTTCATTAATGCTCTTTAATTCCTGAAAAATAATTGTCCTTTAAATATAAATACCTTTAAAAAAATTGGTGTTGTAAAATGGAGACATCCTCTCTTGAAAAATCCACTACTAGCAGTTTGTTAATTTATAAAAGAAATATTTTAAAATAATTTTAAATTAATACTCAAAATTAAAATTACAAATTACAAATATAACTCAAAATAGTATATGTCAAGGGTGATAAAATACTAAAAATAACTAACTTTACTCATATTTAATATTTTTTAGACCATTTTAGTTTTTTTTTAATTTTGCAAGAACTTAATTGATACATGTAAAAAATTTAAGAAGTCAAAATAAATATTCATTCTTATTTAATTCAAGTTTTTAATAGTGATTTCGGTTCCAGATAATAATTACATGCAAATCTTATTGATGCGATTAATTACAAATGTAGTTACGATATAGTTTTGAGAACTTACACAACTTCGAAATATGAATATCTATGACAATAGAGGAAGCATATTTAATTAAAGAACTTGCTTGAGCCTTCCTCATACATGTCATGATCCAAGGAAAGAATGTATGTTTTGTATGGTTGATTTAATTAATTAGTTTACCAATGTTGTTGTATAAAGGAGTATGGTCACCCACTTGAAAGTAGCGTCTATCTATAATTTAGAAAAGCAAATATATTCATGTGAAGTTTTTATAAATGCAGAGAGAGATATGATTATTCTTCCATTAGTTGGTTATCTGTTGTGGACTATTAAGGTATGTGTTAGGTCATCTAGTTTCATATCAGAGATTGTCCACTCAACACTTTCACATGATGGATTAAGAGAAAATACATTGGTTGTTCTTATTGTTATTTTTAACGGAATTGTTGGACCAGCGACTAGGAAACCACGTATTGAACCAAAACCTTAATGCATTAGTTTTATGGGTTTTTCCTTCTTATAAACTCTTTCATTCCTCTCTGCATATCCAATGTGGAACTTCACACTTGAATAAACCCAGCAGGAATAATAACACTTTTACTTTGTTCTTCGTTGTATCGTTCTTATTTTCGTGATTGTTCTTAACCAAAAGAAAGTGAGGAGATAAGTAAATATGTGGAGAAAAAGTAAATGTTGTGGGACCCAAATAAAAATAAGAATGATGTTTGTTATTGTGGGGAAAAAGTAAATATTGTTCTTATTTCATGAGGAGTTGTAATAAATTATAAAATAATGTGTAAGATCCAAATAAGAATGAAATTGTGATACTCTAACTTCCATTCCAATGGTACCTCCACTCATGCCTATTATCAAACAATTTTACTTAAAAGCTCATCTATAAAATTTTGCTTCATTTTTATCCTATTTGTATACAAATTGGTTAGCAGATTTTTACCAGAAATATGTGAACTTTACCCAAAAAATTACTAGCAGATCATCAGCATATATAGCTTAGGTCATACACCATAACCATATATTTCTAACCTTGCTCCCTTCAGATTTATAATTATAATAACAAGAATATGTTCACTAAATAGTCTAATGCCCATTTGAATAAAATAAGAGTATTCATCATGTATTAATTTGACAGAGATATAGTTCACTAATAGTCAAATACCCATTTGAATGAATACATTAAATTAATATTTTTCATAGATGAAGACTTGAAGCTTTGAAGGTGTCAAAATTCAAATAGTCAATTATATAGAAAAAGATGTATGTATTAATAGTATGTTATTATATTATTTATTATTCATATTTAATAATAATTGACTTTTAAATATAATAATACAAATGAATAATGGTCAACACTATAACATTTTGTAGCCAACATAATATTGAAAAGGGAAAAGAAAAAAGTTTGAAATGAAAAAAAATATCATGGAAAATAAATAACTCTATCAAATTCTCAATACCAACCAACGAGCGTTGGTTCAAGTGGTACATGCTTGATTCCCCTTAAGCAAAAACCCGGGTTCGAGTCTTGTGGATGGAAAAAATGCCCGTTGGGAGAGTTAGCCCCACTTACCTGTGGATGTGCCCGGCTCGGACAGAATTGCCTCCAGTGCGAGGATACCCGTGGGAAACCAAAAAAAAAAATTCTCAATACCAACTCCGAGCTAGTGAGGGGGAAATTATTGAATGCTCATCTACTTGGTTGCTATGCTAGTACAATAGTATAATAGTATAATAATAGAGTGGGTCTACTAATTAATATTTGAGGGTGATTAATGGGTCTAAGTTTTCCATTTCAAGCATTGAACCCACCGCTCAATTTTAGGTCAAATTCACCTTTTTAAGTTTGTGATGAGTCTAATGCCATTCAAATTTTTTTTAACTCTTTCCCACATCCTTATCATACATATTTCATAATACTAATTATTTTTATTATTTAAGAAATAAAAATGGCTAGATGATCAATATTCATAAAGTAGATATAAAAACTAGTAAGTATTTTAAAAACATTAGTTTTTTTAAAGTAGTTATGATTTCTCTAAAATAAAATCCTTAAAACAGCATTGTAAAAGAAATCCCTCAAAATATCCTTAAAACAGCATTCTAAAAGAAATCCTTAAAACAGCATTTTAAAAGTAGTTATGATTGCTATAAAAGAAATCCCTCAAAATATTCTTATTTTATATGTGAGACTAATATATAAGAGTTTAATTAACTAAGGTCTAATTAGAGATCAATAGTAATATTTTGTATATAAATACATGAAAAAATCAAACTTCAAATCTCATATTAAATGGTTGAAACTCGTTTCATTTCAACCAGCACAAGTTGATAGAAATTGCTATTATTTGAACAACTTATTTTTAACACTATATGGTTTTCCATGTGGTATGATAAAAAGCTTGGTCCCTTGAAAAAGACTGAAATAGCCCCTCCCCAGAAAAAAAAGTGAATAGGTCAGGGGCATTGTTGTTGGGTGTATTAATTGTTTGATTAAATGATAAGGTTTCCAACCGCAAATATAGCATTTTCTATGGGATGCATAGTACCACTTTACTTACCACCAACATTTTCATGTTGGAACTTGGAAATAAAGCACCTTCATTTTCTCCTTACATAATTATAGTATTTCAACTCTTTTAATGACGTAGATATAATTGACCGAACTTTATGACGTATTAAATTCTGTGTTATTCTCCCTTTTCCATGTTCTCTTCTATAATTTGATTGTTCGCTTGTTCCGACAATTGGTATCAAAATTTATGGTTCGGCTGGAGCATGATGGACTTAAGGGGAAGCAGATCGGTAAATGTGTATGATACACACATTGAGGAGGAATTGTTGGATTTATTTAAATATAAAGTTAAACATTGAATAGAGGAAAAAAAGTGAAAAAGTTTATAAATGAAAAATACCAAACTATTGTTTTAAGATATTAGTTCAAAACATGATATCTCACTTACTCGAGTAATAACCCAACTCCGTGTCACAATCCGTTTTACAAACACAAAGCCTTATATTCCCATGGTTTAGTTATAGTAATCAGTGGATGTTATAACTTGTAGGAAACTTGCCATAGATATTAAATATGTCTACTCTGCACCAAGAAAATAAAAATAGCTATACTAAGTGGAAAAAGGAGGGACAGAGTGGAAATATATGTGAAAACAGATAGTAGCCGACACTCTCACTGCACATTCTCACTGCACACTACTTACTGTATTAATGAATAAATTGAGGAAAACTAAAGTAATAAAGACCCAAAAAGGTGTTTGTATATAGAAATATATATACATAATATCTATATGTGTTGGTATCTTCAACATTCCAATTACTACTAAACTAGACAGTTTAAGATGAACAAACAGTTTTCGTTCCTAGGCCTCGGGTAAGAATGGGAGGGAGGATTATTGTAACAAAATATTTACCTTACTCCACATGATTTAGTGCATATTACATGTCAATTTTGTGAGTTATTATTATTTTTCACTTTAATTATATTGGTATAGTATAGTTTATCAAAAATTAACCCATAGTCTATAAGCTTTGAGTTTAAATCTTGTAATAGGTATGACACATGCATAATTGATAAGGATATGTAAGTATCTGAGAAGAATCCTAAGACTTATTCTAACATGATAATGGGTCACATGACTCAACTAATCTTTTTTGGTTAACAAAATTTGTTTTCTTTTCACTACAATCCTTAAACTTTTGTTATTAATAAAAAATAATATAAAGTTAGGAAAATTTCTTATTTTTTTAAGCGTACAAGAATCTCAGAGAAATAAGTTATGATGAAGTCAAATATGAGAACGGTCAACAGGAAACACAACCACTAGTGTGGATGTTGCAAATTCACATCTAACAATTTATTAGGTGAACTATAAAGTCTTCAACATAGTGATAAGTTGAGAAAATGTTCAACAACAAAAAACTGCAAATAGAACAAGGGAAGTAAAGGTACATAATAGGATCTCTTGAATACTTATTGTTAAGATATAGAAATTCGGTAGTGTCACTATTAAACTAAGTTTAGAATATTACTCAAAGACATACATGGGTATAAATTGGTCCTCCTTATATATATGATTTTGATGTCATCCATTTTTTTGTTGAGTTTTTAAGTTTCTGTGTTGTTCAATTTTGATGCAATATAGTAGCGAGAGGTTCAAATCTAACCTCCTATCATTTGGACTCAGGAGTAGTAAAGGAATGGGCCTTCATTCTCAAATCTAAAGGCAGAATAATGGATTGCACATCGAATTTAACATATCCCAATATTAGTAATTACATAGTCTACCCAATAAGCATAGCTATCATATTATTTTTGTGTAGGAACACAAGATCATTGAAATTTTACTAACATGTTTAATCCAGTCAAGCCAAACTATATCGACAGAAAACTAAAAATAAAGTTCGATTTATAACAATTAATACTCTGAAATGAATTAGCTCATGAATTGTAAGATGGCATGTAGTAGTACCATAAAAAAAGATCACTAAGATTTTATATAAGAATGAATTTAGTGATGATAAAGATTTATGTGAAGACCTATATATGTGGAGACAAAATAAAACATTGCCAACATATTAAGAATTTAATTTTAATTAAAATTTAGTTATAAATGAATAGCATAAAAAAAACATAAATATAACGTGATGTATGTGTCTTTATGCAGAATATTAATTCGTGTGAGTAAAAGCTGGTCTTTAATTCTAGTCCGGTTATTTGACCTAGGTGGAGGTGGTATCTCCATAACTGCACCGAGAGAGAGAAGCAAGTTGAAAAAAATAAAGAAATGAACAAATACGTGGACCAAACATTTGTCAACAAAATACAAATATTTTATATTATATACTATCTGTTCAGTGAAACATTCGATCAAACAGTTTCTGGTTGCGTTGTTCCTAAATGGATTCATCATCACTTCAATGGACACAATTCTTAATCGCTGTTACTGTCGCTTTCTTCATTGCATTCAGAGCTCACAAACGTAAATCACTCAACACTTCTGGAGCCATCGCAGGTTTTATCGTTATGTCTCTTCACATTTTTGTTGGATCCAGGTTTCTTATCTTATTTCCTATTTCATTTTTTTGGGTTCAAATTTAAAAAATAAATAAAAAATGTAATTTTTATTTATGGGTCAAGGTTTGGAGCGATGCTACTTGCATTTTTTTTCACTTCGTCCAAGCTCACAAAAATTGGAGAAGACAAAAAGCGAAAAATCGATCCTGAATTTAAAGAAGGTGGACAAAGAAACTGGTATTTTCCTTAGCTTTAAGCTATTGTTTTTGTTGAAATGACCTGTTTTGCATTTGAGCAATTTTATATCCTCCTACTGCTAAATGTTCATGCTCACACAAAAGTAACATATGTCCGTCGTAATCTCATCATTAATAATTAAAGTATCTTATTGTGACACATGTTATGGCATTTTTGTGGGATTTTTGTGGGAGTATACGACTATATCATTTTCCTTCGCATTTTTATCTACAAATTATGAAGATAGCATTAATTGCATTTTCTAAGTTAACTTTAAATTGGTCATAATAGGGTATCTATTTTTCCTCATGCATAGGTTGCTGTTAAATCGATAAACTTAGTTTTGAATGGATCCTATAAAGTGAATCTAAACTAGTGAAAAATGAGGGTATATCCACCTTAGAGAGAAGCTCAATTTATAGGAGCTTGGTCCTTGATTGAGTTATGAATGTCATATTTGTCATAGTTCTCAATTGGAGTCAGGTATAGGTTTTTCATTTAAAGCTTATATACCTGAAAATTTCACCCCTTTTTATATGGACAGGGACATCAAAATATCAAAATTGTTGTCATAGGGTTATATGTGCCGGATACTAGATACTAGATACATTTTGTTTATATACCTTGTCACAGTTTTATGAGTCTTGTCCATATCTATGTTTGTGCTTCCTAGAGTCACACTTATCTTTATCTCTCTTTTTCTTTTGACTAATTTTCTGTACTTGTTGTTTTCCAGGTTACAAGTTCTAGCGAACAGTGGCGTCGCCTCAGTTCTGGTGGTTATTATATGGGTATTAACAAAAGGACAGGACAAGTGCTTGAACTCTAATGATTCAGCTCTCGTTACCTTTTTCATTGGTGGTGTTATCGGCCATTACTCCTGCTGCAATGGAGACACTTGGTCTTCTGAGCTTGGAATTCTCAGTGATGACCAGCCTCGTTTGATTACAACCTTCAAGGTGAATATTATATTGCTCAAACTCCTTCAATTAGTGGATCATTCTATTTGTATTTGGCATTCCTTTATTCAGTCCAATGATACTTAAAGTTCAATTGTAATAACCATTAACCAATATGCTTGGTGTTCTATGTTCAGTTTGCTAGAAACATTCTCAATAATATTTGACAATTCTCTAGGATATATGACAAATATGTTTTTTTCTTCAAATTCCATGTTCTGAGTAATCTTCACAATGTTCTAAAATCACCCTTGTTCAGTTTTGGTCCATCTTTTATGCTTTGCTCTCAATTTTGCCTTTCATAAGTCAAATTTTCGCAATCTACTCATTCATTGAGGAATAGTATCTCTTTGCTTTGTCAAAAACATTCCCATTGTGTGTAATATTGCTTTACCCAACCCCATAAGGCCATAACGATAAAAGTCATGGATAATGTTGGATAATTGCATTCCTGGGAACGACTAATTCTTCAGAATTGCTTTTAAGCTTGAATTATAAATAGGAGTTTGATAAGTGCTAACCAAGTATTAAGAAAGAACAAGGACAATCAGAGAAACAAGTGCAGAATTGTATAGATAGTACTGAAAATGCAGTAATCCAATTTGTGGAAAACAAGAGAATAATGCAGAAACAGAGAAAAAAATTATCTGAGGGAATGATTCCACTCTGCTCTGTGACAACTGTCACTCCACAATTACCACATGATTGCCTGCCCCCTCCTCCCTCATGCTCATGTCCTTCTCACCAATTCTTGGACCTTCCTTCCCATTCAGCTCTTGCCAAGTGTCCTTTTGGTTAGAATCATGTGTATCCGAGACATGTGCAACGTTCTCATTCTCTCTCTTTCCTAAATTACCCTGAAAACATTTCTTTCTTCTCTGAAATGCCCTCTTAATTGGAGGTCCATCAGAGTTTAAGATCCTAAACCACCCTAAAATCCTCGTCACATTCTGTTCTGATGACTTAATATGTTCTGTTTGCAGTTCACAAACATTGACCTTTTCTCTTGAAGTGGTTGTCAATATGAGCTTCTGCATAAAACATTCCGTGACTTGGCTAGTGTTATCAGACACCGCTTTAGATTGGCATGCTGTGACAAGTGTCTTATAACATCTGCAAATTATTTAAATAGAGAAATTATCAATAGGAAATTGCAACTAAGTTTGAGATTGGGGTTACAAATTATTTTCTGTATGATTATCAGCCTGTGAGAAGGGGCACAAATGGTGGAGTGACAAAAGCAGGATTGCTTGCAGCTGCAGCAGCTGGAAGTGTCATTGGAGTGTCATTTGTTCTTCTGGGACTTTTGACAACCAAATGTGGCTTTGATATAGCTCTTAAGCAACTACTGGTCATACCTATTGCCACCTTCGCGGGACTATGCGGAAGTATCATTGACTCTCTCTTGGGCGCAACATTGCAATTCACTGGATTCTGCTCTGTTCGGCAAAAGGTAAATCATAGACCGCCAATTAACGATATTTTGTTTCCTATAGGCATAATGCTTGAATTATTACATTAAATTGGATTGGATGGTTGTTGAATTTAATACAAAACTCAATGGTTAATGGTGCAAGAGGTACCATAGAACCCTCCAATCTTAATGTTTTAGATGTTTGATATATGAAATTTCTTACTTCATTTTGTAGGTTGTTGGAAAGCCAGGACCAACAGTTAAAAAGATTTCAGGTGTCAGCATTCTTGACAACAATGCAGTGAACCTTGTATCAATACTGTTGACAACAATCTTAACTTCAATAGCCTGTTTGTACATTTTCTGAATTCATCAGAAGCAGAAGCTATGTGGCTGAAGAAGAGTTCTAAAATTGTAATGCAGTGGTGGTAAATGTCCATATACTGTTGTATTCTCAACCATCAATTGGTAAAGTTGATTAGTCCAACATTATGATATGGTGCCCAAAGTTTATTCTGTTCTAGAGTATAATCAATCATTTACCTTCATGTTAAGGGAACATGAAGGGCACACGATACATGACTTTCTAGGGTCTGTATTGTTAATAGTGAATGGCAAAAAAAATAATTGGCACATAAGAATCAATCTCCCATAAGTATGCTGATGTATGTGGTTATTTACATTAAAGTTCTGTATTTACAATAATAAAAGTGGTCGTGTCAATAGTAGTAATTAAGTGGTTTTTCAATTAAAATTCATTACTTTAGGTTAAAAATATCCTGAATGAGCTAAACAATCTACAAAAGGAAAAAAGGTAAAAGAAAACAATGGGTAGAGATAATTGGATGACATAATTCACTATCATTCACCTTTTCTTTTTGTTTCTTTACCTCCATGTGGTGATTGTTGCAACATTGGATTGGTGATGCAAACATAATAAAACAAAACTATGACTTAATCATGGTTTTGATTATGCGTAAAGAAAATGCCCATTAAGGTGAAGCATAGCTGACTCTATAGTCTATACCAAATTTGATGTCCCACGTTTTGTATTACTACATGTATCATCATCTTTGATTGGTTAAAAAAAAATTAAATATTTCTGTGATATGTATATAATTCTTGTACACAAACTATATGATGTGAAATATAATTTCAAAACTTACAAGTGATTTTTAAAACTAGCTTAGTTAGGTCAAATAGCCCGTTTATAATATGTCCACGTCTTAATGTATAGCGTGTCAGATTCACATGAACTAGCAAACAATGTAGATATTTGACATTTGACATTGATGAGCAATATTTTTTTAGTGGTAACTTACCACAATATAATATATAAGGTCTCAAACGTCGGAATCAATGATACCAACGACAAGGCATTGATTATTAAAGTAAAATATCGGTTGTTAAAAGGTGAGTTGAATATTGATTAGTCCAAATCAGATATCATCACTCCATTCATATATTCAAATTCAAATGGGTAATGTTTTATGTATGACGAAATTGTAATATCATTTAATGCCTTTAAAATATATGTATAAAAAAATAGAAAGTAAAAAATTAGAATTAAAGTCTATTCATATAGCAAAGGCATTAATATAGGGTAATACTTAAAAGACCGGGTAGAGTAGGTAAGGGAATACAAGGAAAGTGTTCATACATGTCAAAGAAATTCAGGCTCATATATTATAAGTAGTAATTGGTTGAAAAAAATACATTTAACTTAAAAGTTTAAATATAAATATTAAATATTATTATGATCAATCACACTCCATGTCACATGGAATGGTTGGATATCGTGGGACGGAAGATGTGGGACGGAAGATATGGTCCAAGAAAATAGATGCTTCCTCTATTAATCAAAGTAAAGGGGATCAAGAGATTTGACCATAAAAAATGTACCACCAGATATGTCCTTAAAATTTTTAAGTTCCTACAAAATTAAGTGACGAAAAAAGTTTCTAGAAAGATCAAAGGTGATGATATTTTTAACCTATATGAAACTTATGGGTGACACTTTATTTGGAATTTGACATCTATATAGAACATGGTCAATGAGAGTAGCATTTAGATACATAGAGTAGAAGATTAGCAGGAAAATGTGGGGGCAAAGGGTGGTGCTGACACTGCAAATAGCATGCATGAATATGCCACCGACACACACACACACACACCCTTTGTTCCTCCAACAAAACAAAATAAAATTTTATCCACCTATTCAGCAGTTTGTGAAAAAGAACCTAAAGCAATAACACCCCATCATCACAATTTTGAAAAAGTTATACTATATAGGCTTTACATACCCTACTAGCAATGGCATCTTAAAATGCCAAGTAAATAACACTGAAGAACCAACACACCACTATGTAATTAACAAGCCACAGAGCATGTAGCAGATGATCTTACTGGAACTATAACATCAGCACCAACTACGGGTTGGACACTTTTCGCAGCGGCTTCTAAGCGTTCCCATGTTACTCTTCTTCTCTCAGCTGCAGCACCTGCCCCTGAATCTTCCTCCTCGAATTTACGTTGGCATGCGAGTACCAGATCCTCATCCATTTGTGAAAGCGTCTTCCTTACGTTCTGAGTGAGGTTCAGCACTGTTTGATTCCAGTGATTTTTGGTGTTATTTACAAGTGCTGAGAACACAAGTGGCAGAATCACATGACGGTTTTGCGTGATAAGATTAAGGATGTGCTCATTGTTCCACAACAAATGAGCTCTTTCTGCCACCTGAATAAAGATACAATTAAAAGCTTATTGATGTTCTTTATTAGTGGCATGAGAAACATAACATACAAGAAAATAGAAATTGCATGGCATGATTTACAGATAGACACCAACGTTTACATCCGATGTGCTTAGACATTTGAAAAACTATACAGGATGTATTTGAGTCTACAAGCTGAGGTTTGTGAAAGAGAGATTCTAGAATCAATTACATCAGATACCCAGTTAATCTCTTGAGTAACAACCCAAAAAAAAGTGTCAGAACTACCGGACTTGATCATTAATTGAAAAACATGACTAAGAGGGCGTTTGGAACAACTTATAAAGAGTTTATATAGGCTTATGAGAATAGCTTATGACCTTCCTATAAGCTCTTTTTAGCTTATGGGAGAGGCTTATGAAAACAAACTCTTTTTAGCATATTTAAAAAAAGCTTATTAAATAAGCGCTTGTTTACCCAATTGTGTCCTTTAAAACCAACTTCCCTGGAATTTAAATGTACATTCTCTTAATCAAGCAGAACAAAAGATGGTGTTGCAAAAGGGTGAAATTTAGATTCAGACCCAAAAGGAGATTCTTTAACTAAAAAATGCAACTTAAATGAGAAACAGTTTAGCATAAACTACCTGGTAATGAGAACTATTAAGGCAGCAACTTATTCGTCGAAACAGTGGGACCATAATCTTCTGAAATTCGGCCATGCTAGTCATTTCCAAAACCTCTTCCAACTCACTTATGAACATAAGCTCCTTTTGGCTATTCGTTAATGGCCAGTACTTTAATAGTCCCTTTAACACAGAGCTAGCAAGTCTTTGATCCTTATCTATGAATTGTACAACACAATATGTTAGCTGCTGATGATAAATACATTTTATCCACCTATTCAGCAGTTTGTGAAAAAGAACCTAAAGCAATAACACCCCATCATCACAATTTTGAAAAAGTTATACTATATAGGCTTTACATACCCTACTAGCAATGGCATCTTAAAATGCCAAGTAAATAACACTGAAGAACCAACACACCACTATGTAATTAACAAGCCACAGAGCATGTAGCAGATGATCTTACTGGAACTATAACATCAGCACCAACTACGGGTTGGACACTTTTCGCAGCGGCTTCTAAGCGTTCCCATGTTACTCTTCTTCTCTCAGCTGCAGCACCTGCCCCTGAATCTTCCTCCTCGAATTTACGTTGGCATGCGAGTACCAGATCCTCATCCATTTGTGAAAGCGTCTTCCTTACGTTCTGAGTGAGGTTCAGCACTGTTTGATTCCAGTGATTTTTGGTGTTATTTACAAGTGCTGAGAACACAAGTGGCAGAATCACATGACGGTTTTGCGTGATAAGATTAAGGATGTGCTCATTGTTCCACAACAAATGAGCTCTTTCTGCCACCTGAATAAAGATACAATTAAAAGCTTATTGATGTTCTTTATTAGTGGCATGAGAAACATAACATACAAGAAAATAGAAATTGCATGGCATGATTTACAGATAGACACCAACGTTTACATCCGATGTGCTTAGACATTTGAAAAACTATACAGGATGTATTTGAGTCTACAAGCTGAGGTTTGTGAAAGAGAGATTCTAGAATCAATTACATCAGATACCCAGTTAATCTCTTGAGTAACAACCCAAAAAAAAGTGTCAGAACTACCGGACTTGATCATTAATTGAAAAACATGACTAAGAGGGCGTTTGGAACAACTTATAAAGAGTTTATATAGGCTTATGAGAATAGCTTATGACCTTCCTATAAGCTCTTTTTAGCTTATGGGAGAGGCTTATGAAAACAAACTCTTTTTAGCATATTTAAAAAAAGCTTATTAAATAAGCGCTTGTTTACCCAATTGTGTCCTTTAAAACCAACTTCCCTGGAATTTAAATGTACATTCTCTTAATCAAGCAGAACAAAAGATGGTGTTGCAAAAGGGTGAAATTTAGATTCAGACCCAAAAGGAGATTCTTTAACTAAAAAATGCAACTTAAATGAGAAACAGTTTAGCATAAACTACCTGGTAATGAGAACTATTAAGGCAGCAACTTATTCGTCGAAACAGTGGGACCATAATCTTCTGAAATTCGGCCATGCTAGTCATTTCCAAAACCTCTTCCAACTCACTTATGAACATAAGCTCCTTTTGGCTATTCGTTAATGGCCAGTACTTTAATAGTCCCTTTAACACAGAGCTAGCAAGTCTTTGATCCTTATCTATGAATTGTACAACACAATATGTTAGCTGCTGATGATAAATACCAACAGATTTAGGTTTGTGCAGAGGAATTAAAGCCTTGCACAAAAACAGTACATGCTCTTCCTTCAATGGCAAGGCAAATCCGCTAATCACGCTCCCAAAAATCTCCAACAGTTCAGCAATGCCATTGTGCCTTTCAGTCTCAAAAACAAAACGGTAGATGATATTGCTAACAGATTTTCGTATGAAAGGCCTGTGAACCATGAATTTGCCATAGATTCTATGAAGAATTGTTTTCAAGCAATCTCTTTCTCTGGGATCCTCAGAATCAAAAAGGTCAAGTAATCTTAAAATGAAAGCATGATCCATATGTATTTTTGCCACCTTCAAATCAAGAGAGTTATAATTGATGAATTGAAGGAGTAGATCATAAACAACTTGCAGGTGAGACCAGGCAGGATCAAACATAGGCTCTTCATCATCTGTTTCCCCACCAATTGTACTTGTACGATACTTCGGTGGGAAAACCCTGAATAAATTAGTTGCACACATTTTACACAATGCAGCAATTGCTGGTTCTGTGAATTTTACGGATCCAGAGGAAACAAAGTCAACAAGGTCTATCAATGTTTGACGCTTAAAATCTTGCTCTGCGCAGTTCTTATCAAGATCACTCATATCATAAACCTTGCAGCAAAGATTCAACTTACTAATAAACAGACTTTGCTTTTGTGTATTCGAAATATCTTTGAAGGATAGACAAGGGTCAACTGCTTCAACTCCTGCATTCATACTTGAAGGGAAAACAACCGAAGAAACCCGCTTCACAACATTTAATTTGCTAGAAATGGTGCTACCAACATTTGTGCATTGAAATACATTTCCAAAACTAGTGGAATTGCCAGACTCCCCCCTTGCAGAATCTGATGAGTCAGATTTCGTCACCTTCTTCGGCAATTTGCTAAGAATTTGCTTTAACATAGTGGTAATGCTGCAAGCTTAGCCAAGAACACCTGCACCCAACATATCCCTGTCAATTACAAGCATTAACCTTTCAGGATGTAAAAGCTCAAATCCTAGGCCCTACTCTACAACAATTTCACACTGAACCATAAAAAAATCAACCAAGCATAATTAAATCATTCAACAGCGAAGCAAAAATGGGAAAGCAAGGTATACAAGTATGAGATTTAATCATTGTCACCAAGACCAATTTAGAAACTGTACAGAGCAAAAAATCAAAATCCTTGGTCACAAAGCAATTGGTAAGTCTTTTTAGAACACATTAAGTAGAAAATTCCAGCCAGATCTAACACTTGCGTTTTGCTTATGAATTTATCACAATAGATAATAAGAATTTTAGTTAATTTTTAGATAAAAACATGAAAGAAGTTGCAGAATACATAAAACTAGTCATTCCTTCCTAAATCCAGAACAAGTTCATATTGAACAGAATTTGGAATCAAATATACACAAAGGGAAGAAATTAAAACTAAAATTAAATGGAAATGACCCAGTTGCATATAGAAATTAAGAAGCCAATAATGAATACAAAGTTGAAAAATTTACAGTAGGAGCAAGAGTGGGTGAAAAAAAGCAAGATCTGGGTCTGAAGCAAGTAGTTGAGGAACCATTAAAGAACCTAGTACCCTATATGATTATTACAAGGTAAAAAAATCAAAGCTTTAGGGTAATAAATTGAGTTAAAAATCTAGGGTGAGTCCAAATCAGGAACTCCACCAAATTAGTATATTTAATAATTAATAACAAAAAAAAAAAGAAGAAAGCAATTAGTTAAGAGAGAATGAGAAAAGAGCAACCTGATATCTGTGAATTAGGATAAGAGAGAGTTAAAGTTTAACGGTAAACATAAAGATGGAACAAGTTGCATAAGCAAAGTGAGAAAGAGAGAGAGAAAGAGAGAAAGAGAGAGAGAGAGGAAGAAGATGAAAAGAAAAAAGTGCTTATGTGTTAGATATGTACACTTATACTACAAGTGTCTGTAGAAAGAGAGTGACCGTTTTCAACATAGTTTAAAATCTACTTAAATTTTATCTTTTCAATATTAAAGTTACCACATGTATCAAATTTAATTATTTATTATAAAAATTATTTTTAAAAATAAATAAAATAATACACTTGTCATATTTTTAATAGAGATGGAAAACAAGTTATTTTTAAGAATATACTTTATTCTCGATTAATAATAATCAACCTATGAATGTTACATAGTCTAAAAATAGTTACCCTTTACATAACTCTTGTCGTTCTTAATTGAAATTTATGATTTTACTAACATTGTGGTTAAAATGAACAAAATATATAATTTCTTTATTAATTTGTTCGAACTGTACTGCTGAAAGAATGAGTTCTAATACAAAAAATAAAAACAAAAATATTGGATCGACCAAAGAGTATATATTATGATAAAAAATTATAATTGATTATGACTTGCTATCTGGCTTAGCTTTATAAAGAAAGAATGAACATATTATGAAATGGAATAATGGGAAAGTTTGACTGTCCCGTAAAAAAGAAACCGAAATTGACTCAGTAATAATTATTGTAAATAGAGGGTGGGTGTGTGGGTCTAACATCATGAAGTGAATTTTTTTATGCATCCGGATTATATATTTATATGTTATAGAGCTCATGTAATTTTTTACTCATGGGATAAATTTGATTATTGCTTATGTTAGTTTTTGTTACATTTTTCACTTCTTTTGCACCGAACAAAAAGGTGCATAGTGGTGGGGTCTGCATTAGGTAAAGTGAAAAATGGGAGATTTTGGTTACCCAATTTGGATGCTAGATTTTTGGAGTTTGAGAGTTACTTGACAGAAAGAATGTAAAAAGAAAGAAGAGATAGGAGATGAATGCGGTGGGAAAGTGGGAAAAAAAATATAGAAAACTAAAAGTAAAGTGAGGGAATGACCCATCACTCCAATCACATAAGAGAGAACATCTCAGCTTTAGTTTAGTGGTATAAAATTATAGTGAATACAAGGAAAAAAAAATACAATTAAGAACCTCGAAAGTGATTAATTTCTTACTCAAAAAGGTAAAAAAATAACATTGATAGTATAAAAAAATCATAGAAAGAAGATGAGGGCAAAAATTAACAAATATCATAACCATCATTCATTAATAGGGAATACAAGAAAAATATTGATCACACTTCCTTATAAATGTTCGCCATTGTAATTGAAAACTATTTTACAGATACCAATGCAGCTTATTGCTGAATTTCCAAAAATATACAAATATAGGGATAGTTAAGATTTGGACTTTAGTCAAGTTGAATAATTATTTTACTTGGAAATGATTGATTAAACTTACTCCTTATTATACCATCAATTTTATGAACATCTAATGGTTTGAATTAGTGAATAGATCTAAACTATTATATATTCATAGAATTAATAGTTAGGATTAGAAATAAGTTTAAAAAACTTACTCGAGTATATGTATCCATCCTCTTGTTTTACATAGTTATTCAGACATTATTTTTTTGTTATAAAATATAAAAAAACTTGAGAAAAGGTAGTAGCATAAATAAAAGGTTTGAGCCAATGGAAATATATGTATTCTAATTGTATTATTATTACAAATTGAAATGCCATTTTTGGTATAGAGAGGAACAGAATGTGAAAGGCACATGAAGTTTTGAAGCAGACATGAAATGAAATGTGATGCATATATGGTAGTGCATAATGAAAGAGACCCACTTACCCAGTCTGAGACCTCAAATCAATTCAATTTTCTTCTTATTTCTCTCTTTCTGTAGCACCAGGGTGTGCTTCTAAAATTCACTCATCTGTTCACTCACTAACAAAAGTGCACACAACACATATTTTTTCTCTGAAAACCTGCTACAATATTTGTTTCCTTTTGGATTATTTTGGCACTGGAAACCTTAAATTACTCTATTTTACACCCAGACTCATTTTGGTAAGAAATAGCTCTTTTTTCTTTTTCTTATTCTCACCCCAAGACAATGCCTGCAATATAGGAATAATGAAAATTTTACTTTGATTTCTTATAACTTTTTAAAATATTACTAAAAGTAGCGCACTTTTTACTAAACTTGTGGATAATAAGTACAAGACCTTTTTTTTCTTCTTAAAATCGTGGACATTATTCACAATTTTACTTTTACTATCTCCTAAAGTTGTGGATAGTATCCACAACTTCACTTTTTCCATTTTCTTTCTTTTAAAGTTGTGGATGGTATACACAACTTCACTTTTTTTTCCATTTTCTCTCCCCTAAAATTGTGGCTGTGAGACTTAAGTAATATATTGTAGTAGATACTATCCACGAGTACTATATAACCAGAAACCCTATATATATATATATATCACTTTCCACTATAACCAAAAAACACACTACAACATTCTCTATTCCTTATTATTTTCTCCTAATCTTCCTTCTTTCTTCCTAATCATTTGTTTGTCTTCCTTGCTTATCTTCAAGGTAAATATATAACTTTCATAAGTATTATTATTATTATTCTGAATTCTATGATATTTATAATCTTATACTTCCATGACTAATTTATTCCACCAATTTATCGATTAGATAATATTTTGAAGGTCTATAGACATCAGTTTTAGCCAATCGATAACGAATAATATTGGCCTCCTTACTCAGGATCCTCATTCATCCTTAATCTTGTTATGCGTAGGAAGCGATCTGGAAGACAAAAAAACTAAACGGATATATAATGAAATGGATAAAGTTCAATCTCAACATATTAAAAAATATGGATGGTGTAAGGCACAAGACCATAACAAAAAAAAGTGTTCATTCCGAATGAGAGAAATGGGTAAGAGTTATAGACAACCCATTAATGATAAATTTATAAATATCATAGTATTCAGAATAATAATACTACTACTTGTACTTATGGAAATAATATAGTTACCTTGAAGATAAGCAAAGAAGACAAACAAATGATTAGAAAGAATGAAGGAATATTAGGACAAAATAATAAGGAAGAGAAAATGTTGTAGTGTGTTTTATAAGTACAGTGGGGAGTAATATATACAAGGTTTCTCGTATATGGCGTATATAGTAATTTCCACTACAACACACAACTCAAGTTTCACAGCCACAATTTTAGGGGAGATAAAATGAAAAAAGTCCACAACTTTAGGGGAGAGAAAAAGTGAAAAATGTACTATCCACGAGTTTAATAAAAAGTGTACCACTCTGCTAATATTTTAAAAAGTTATATCAAAACCTTAATAAAGAAGTCAATAGTTGTGTAAATTTCAGTGCAATATACTACTGTTTTTATTTTTCTCTATTTTTCATATGTACTCGCTCTGTTTTTTTATATCTGCTTTTCAAGATAGTTTTTGTTATTATCAATGTTTAGGATAATACTAATTATTTTTTTGAATTATATAAGTAGTTAAGTACTCTTATAGTCACTATTACAAGAGAAACAAAAATACATGCAGAGTAAAATGAGGAGATTAATTGAGAATGGTATAATAAAAAACAATATCAACTTTGTTAGAAACAAAAAAAAAATAATTTCTTTAACTTGTGTAATAAAATCTAGGATAACACCTGTAATGAAACGGTGTCATCTCAAACTTATAAAAATAATAATAAGTATGAAAGTCCTAAATGCTTTCAAATTAAAAATATAAATCTCGTACCATCCAATGTACAAGTTTGATGAGCTATATCATTTTATATTGGGGGCAAAAACTTTATTTAATCTTACAACAAATGACCTATAAACTTGACAGAGCTAACATTATATAACTGAAAATAATATGCACATAGGCACCTAAACAAATCTCAATGTCATATCATAAAGATTAATAGCGTGACACGATAGGTCACAATTAAATTGCATTATTCTTACCCAAAAATAATTAAATTGTACTATTTTAATAACAAAGGCGTAAACATATTGGAAATAAATTTGTAAGGAACTTTGAGACAGAAAGGACTTTGAATCTTAAAACAGTGACCTAAAAGGCACAGAGACTTGCAAGCCCAACTCATCACAGAGACCAAACAAAAAACATTATTAGACAAATACGTTGATTAGCACATGTTCAGGCCCCCACATTATCAAGACCCACCCATAAATTTAAGCTCATTATTATTATTATTGTTATTATTAGAAGCTTGAGTGTGAAGGTATTTTTGTGCAGCCAATAATTTCCATGTGAGATGCCGAAATACAAGCTGGAACATACAATCATAATTGAATCAGATGAACAAGTCACTCTTGGCTACATGCTATACATAAAATAATAACTCTGCTTTGTTCACAAGGAAAATTGAATCTTTCGAAGAAAAGAATAATATACATGCCTACCCATTTTGCTCAAACAATTAAATATTGAAGACAGAAGAGCAACACCATAAATGAAATAATGTGAAGCAGAGAGAGTAGAGCAGGAGCTAATTACAATGTGAATGAGATTTTACTTCTACTTTTCCCCATACCCACCAAACTAATCATAAATTAGCATGGTGTACATATATAAGACATGTAGACCGGACAAAACACAGCCAAGACTCACCAGAAACCACAACCAGTTTAAACATCGCAAGGAGACTGGTGCGGCTCAAGCCTTTAATCATTCAATGGAACCTGATTCACAATACCAATGTTGTTTACAGGTTTGGGCCTCCACTCAGTTCTTCCCCTCACAATTTCAGCACCATCTTCAAGTCGAAGCAAATGTTTGCACTCGACATGTCCGCTGTAAGCTAGATTGCCAACATCAACACCGGATACGGAAGTCAGAGACTGCAGCACACTGTCCCTACCACACTCCCTCCTATATTCCAGAGTCATTGAAGACAGCTCATGACTCTCCAAGATTGACTGTGGAGCACTCTGCAACAACCAACACACAATCCTTTGGTTAAAAGGCTTGATAAGCCCAATACATGACAAACTAGACATATCAAGCTTTTTGTACCAGATAATAATTCAACAAGTCCAAATTAATAATAGAGGAAACACAAGCAGTCCACAAAATATTAAACATTACACCCTGCTGCTCAATCGTGTTTCCAAAACACCATAGCACATCACTACTCACTCAATCATATCAAATCCAAATTTTGAAGCTATCTTAGTCACTGGCTATCACACAAATCACTAGAGGTTTGTTTAAACCACTTGAACGCCCATATCAATGATATTCCATATACCATCAAGGCTACACGTTAAAATAAGGAAATCAACATCAATGAACAAATCGGTACAGTAACTTAGTAGGAATGGAAGATATTCCCTTGCTTCTCAACACAATGGGTAGATAAAGCTTCAAAAGCAATGGTACAGTAAATTCTTTGATGAACTTCATCTGATCCTCAGATTTCCCACACAAAACAAAACACCCATACTCACAGACTTGTTTAGACACTCATAGACAAAGGGGACTTGAGCAGCAGGGTTCCTTTTTTAGGAATAAGGTGTCTAAGTATCATTTATTTATTAAACCTGCTTAGGGCTAAACCTATTTTTAGTTGGTCTTCCATATTTATGCTCAGTAAGACTTATAAAAATCTACTCCGTATTTTGAGTCAGTCTTTCACATTTATGGTCAATAAGACTTACGGTAAGCGCATGCTGCAAGAGACATCCTCGATTAAAAGAGAGAGAGAGAGAGAGAGAGAGAGAGAGAGAGAGAGAGAGAACAAGGATGAGGGCTGATAAGAATACAAGAACAGTAAACTACCTCGAGAATCCAGCCAATGTATTTCACATTGTTAACATGCTGATTGACATCCAGATCATTCCATCTAGGCTGAAAATTCAGAAACAATACTTTCAATTAGAAAACAGCATCCATGGTAATTTGAGAAAATAAATCAATTATAGCAGTTACAGAAAGTGTTGGCCTACACTTAAGCTAGTACGAATATAATCTGCAGTGTTGTCATCCAGTTTAGTTAGTTTTCTGTTATCCTCTTCAATAATTGGAGCAGAATTCACAAAGTAAGAGCCTATCTCCTCTCTGACTTCTGATGGAATTTTAGACAGCCTCCTTGTCAGCTTATTCATCATGACCCAAACACTGTAGATCATGTAAACCAACAGATCAAAGAATGTTTATATGTTCCTACTTAGTAGCTCCAAAAGGTGATGCATGTGCACAAGCTCAGGTCCTGATGTAGTAACGTTAAACTAAGAGCATAGAATTTCCCATTGGTACAGTCAGAGGTTTTCACATGCATAATTGGTCCACTTAAATCTATAGTTCAATGCTTTTAAAAACAGTGCCAAATGCAAAATTAGTTAGGGTTTAGTTTGAAAACCCGTTTCCAGATTTCACTCTCAAAAAGTCATTTCAGTTTTTCGTAAATTTGGAAATATATATTTTTAGTATTAAATAAGGATGAAAAGTTGAGATGTTATAAAATTCCAAAAATGGCACTGCTCAGTTTTAAAACAGAGAAAATAAGATTTTGTTATTTTCAGATTAGAGCTAAAGAAAATATTTATAAAATCCAAATAGACATTTTAAAGTGTATTTTCTGTTTTTAATTGAGGGAAAAAAGTGGATACACCGAAAGGCTTGTTTAAGAGGAAAAACTGTACTCATAACTTCACAAAAGTTTGCAAGAATCAACACTTTGCCTAACGCCAGTCAAGCACATGAAAAGAAACATTTGAAAAGATAGCTGCCTGCCACAAAAGGAAAGAAGAATTAAAAAGTTCCTGAAGTGGTTTCTACCTGGAGGCTCTTGTCAATATTTCACCAGTATTGCAGTCACGTAAAAGCCAATCGCGACGCATACCATTCTTCCCCGATGCAGAAACCCAAGTGTCTACTTGAACAACATCACCCCTGAAGCAAATATAGATTCAATCAATTACAGGAGATCAGATAATACTTACTCCATATAACCCTAACTAATAGTTTATCTAACTTCAACCAATTGGAACAGGCCAGCACTATTGAAAACACCAAATCCTCAAATAGAACTGTCAGAAAATAACTAGTAAACAAAAAAGAAGTGAAGTACGGACAGTATCAGTTGCTTTATTCAACAGTCTGCTTCCGTACTCAACTTTTTACCATAATTAAAACATGTTTGTCACCGATATGTAATCGTGATCAATACTACAATACATCTCATATAACAGTCATACACTTGGACAGCTTAAGGCTTCGCATAGTCCATCTTTTATAGAGCTTAAGGTTTTGGGATAAGTTGCACTCTTTTTCCTCAAAAGCTCTTTCAGTCAGATTTTTTTTGGTGAAAAAAAAAGAGAACCTAATCCAAACACATACAACTATGATCGTCCCAGAAGAATTTTACAAATATTAATATATTCATAATTAAAGCATAAGTGCTCAACTAAGAAGCGGATTCGGAGGTGCAAGATACATAATCTATCTATAGAATATAAAGTCAGAAGTGACAACATTTCCCAAGAGGCTTTTATTGAGCCATCATTTATCGTAAAGATGAAAAGAATCAAAAGATCGCTAAAATAAGCAGATAAATAGCAGTTTAACTCAACCACATGGACCGATCACACATTATGAGTGAGTTTGGGTGACTTACCATGTAGGATAACGATCAACCGCAACCTGCATCCGTGTAACTACCCATATCAAGTTCTTTTTGAACATCTCTGGCGTAGAACCAAAGCCATCACCAAGAAGCCCAGCAGTTTTAACATGATTAAGTGCACTTTCCTGTTGTTAAACAAACAATTGAGATAATCAAGTATGAAACATTAAGTAGCTGTTATCGTCTGTGTGAGTTTTAATTCTTCAGTGAATAAATATACAAGACTATGTATTTATAACATGCTCATATCTTAATAGTATAAATAAAAAGTCACTTCACTCATGAATGAGCATGAACATACCTGCAAATGGTTCATTACCGTCTCTATAGATGCAGTTCGATCAGCACCTATTTCATATGATCTAATAGAAAAGTTTTGACGGAACACCATACCATCCTGAACAATTTTTCCTATGGCAAAGGGGTCAATAAGCATATCAGGTCGCCTTGGCTTCCAATCAAGCATCATCCACTGTTTTTCAGCTGCCAGGAAAATTGTTGTGATAGCAGCGAGAAGCATGCTCCAATCAGGTAACTGGTTGATAAAAGTCCTTGGCGAAGGTGATGGCAAAACATCATCATGCTTGCAGGTTTCTACAGATGTAGCAACTGCAGCTCCATTAATCTTGGGAGGGGCTTGCGCATTTGCCTTAACTTTCAAGCCACGAGAAGACGTGTGTCTGGATTTGAATCCTCCAAGGTTAGTGGGCCCACCAGCATGTTTGTTGCCTTCTGCACTGGAGTCTGGTGAGGGTGAAATAACAGGAAAAAGTGAAGCAGTAACAGCGGTTGCCACCATAATGAATTATACAGCTGTATGCAAAGTTGAAGCAAGTTAAAATACATATACATATATCTTCTCTCACACCATCTTTAGAAACGGGACAGAAAGATGCGGCAAACATTATCAATGAAAAGGAGTAAAATGGACAATCATATGAAAGATTCAATAGGAAGCATCATTATATTTCACTCAAATAAGAATCAACAATAACATGTATATCACAATCACAAGAGAGTCATAACAAATAATTTGATTTGAAAGCATTTTTTTATTATTAAAAAAGATTAAGCTAACTTGTTTCTAATATTGGTAAAAAAAACAGAACGCACAAGGCACAAGCTAAAAATAGTAGGTCCAATTCCTGAACAGATCTACATGATTCTCTTTCTCTTTTCATCGTTTATATATATATTCTATCTCATGAAACAAAGCTACGTATTCTATAAATTAAACTACAACTTCAAATAACAAGGTTATTTTATCAAGTGAAATTCTTACAAAGCGATCATAAAAAAAAAATAGATGATGAAATTAATCATTAAACAAAAAAATGCAAAGTTAACAATAAATTCTTCGGAAAAGGTGGATGCAGATCTGAGTTTGAATCTGGAAAACATGACAAACCAATTTATACCGAAAATAACACATGAAGGCACAAAATCACATTCATTGCAATTTATACCGAAAATCATAACCTCATTGCATCAATATCCACAACGAACCATACCTTCATTGAAAATATAAAACAAAAAACAAAAAATGGATACAAAATAACCAGAACCTTGATTGCAATGCAATGAAAATATGAACGAATATAAGAGAAGTGAAGAAAACAAAGATGTACCTGGTTGAAGAAAAGAGAAAAGAAGAAAAGCGAAGAAAAAAGAGATAGAAGCGGTGAACAAACGCAGAATAAGAAATAGAAGAAGAAGAATGAGAAGGGCTATTGCGTCATTTTAGGTGGTTAGAGATAGAGCCTTCTTTGTTTTTGTGTTTTCTTATTCTGATTTGGACACTTCTTTCTCTCTTTTCCTTCTTTCTTCTTTTCCTTTCTCTTTTTTTTCTTCTAATACTCACTTTATTATATACTCATCCAACCTCACCACCCTTTTTTTGTAATTACTTTATTGCCCCTCACTTTCTCCATCAATCTATTTTTGAATTTTCCCTCAAATAATCTACTATATTATTTCTTGTTTACCAACATTTCTGCCTTTTATTATTAAAGCAATGTCTCGTGTTCGAGTCTTGTGGATCTAAAAAATATTTACTGAAAGAGTTAGTCCCACATATATGTAGATGTTTCTGACTCGGATATGATTGTCTATAACATATGAGAAACCAAAAAAACTAGTATAAGTGATTGTATATTTTAATTTAACCATGTGTTGTTTAATTTACTTAATGGGTATGTTTACTTTAATGTAGATGAAAATGTAAAGAATGAAAAATTGTTTGTTGTATGTATGATACGACCTCATTCAAATTTCTTAATATGACCAGAAAGTTAAAGTGTTGGAATATATTGTAGGTCCAATAAATTATTCATAAATAGAGTTTTGCTATCTCAGCATTATTAAGGAATGAGTTTAAATGACTATAGAAGGATATGTTCTATTTGTAAACTAATTGCATTATTGTCTTGTACTTATTTTAATGTATTACTTTTAATATAGTATTTCTACATTTAGCTTCTTTAGCTTATGGACTAAATATATCAAAATCCAATAAAAAATAAGAAATGAAAAACAACACTTCAACGATGGCTAAATTTTCGTCATGGTCAATGCTTATTTCTACCAACAAAAGAATATAGAAGTAGAGAAAACAAAATCAAAACTTTGTTCCATTTTTTTTTTACTTTTTTAATGAATGTTATGTGCTCAAGTGGGAGTTTGGTGAACGAAATTTTCGTAGCTATTGTTGGGATTGTGTCATATTCTACGACTTCACGTAGCACTTTCTTTTGTTAGACTCTTAATTTTTAATCACAACAAGGATCATAGGTTATAGTTACTTAATAAATGTTGTAGTTGAGGGACTCAATTATATTCTCCATGACTTAATAAATGTTGTAGTTGAGGGAATTCTCCATGACTTATATCTTGCTTGGTGTGCTGTATATTTATTCCAACTAGAAGTCGTGTTGAAAAGGAAGTAACCAAAATTTGAACATTTTTTTAGTACTATCAAAAGTATTTTTTCATTTGTTTGGATAAAGAATTAATCATTTTTGGGTTCGTGGTTGTCTCTTCCAATAAGTATCGTTAATATGAATTTTGAACATTCGATCTTGTGGAACCTTACATCACTAACCAACCAAAATTTCGACTTATTGCTGCATATGTATATAACTATTGCATAATACATTTTCAGTAACTAAAATATAAAAAAAAATTATAATGAGATTCCTCAACATACGAAATAAGGAATATTGTTTACTATGATTATCTTTTAATAAATGATTACAACACATGCCATGTGTATAACCTTAAATGATAATTTCTTAAAAAATATATTTTAAATTTTGGCTTTGGCGTTTTAACTTTTTATGGATCTTTTTTTATAAGTAGAGAGACTCATAAATATATATAAAGGAATGAGATAATGAGATACATGTGAACTTGTTTTTAGATGATAAAAGATAATCTAAAATGGTAATTGGTTGAAAATGATTTGTTACTTGGTATTCTCTTTTGTAGGTTAACAACATAATTTGTCTCAAATGTATTGAGTTGTCAGTATTAAATAATTGAATATAAAATGAGTGAGATTTGATGATAAAAATTTATAGTGAACAAAGTTGGAATTTTAAAATGTAAAGTGTTATATATTATTATTATTATTAACTCCTTTATTTATTTATGATATTACTGATGAATAGTGTATTGCAATATAAAATGTATAGCCTTCTAGGCTGAAATAGTGATAGATATTCATTAAATTTAAAAGGTTATACAAACAAAAATCTATAGAAATATTAACTGTGAACATATATTAAAAATGTCATATTATGTTATTGTTTCATTTATTTTTTATATTACTCGTCTCTCCATTAATCGAGAGATCATTGTTCAAAAATATTAGTGTTGGGTAAAGGTTGTATGAGATGTGGGTCCTTAGAATTGAAGGTTGTAAATGTTCCCATTGTTTGACAAATCCAACCTCTTTTGTTTTTCCTAACTAAGCGGCTATTAAATATTAATATTATATTCATTATTTTGTTTTCAATGTTGATATTGATGTTCCTCTAACTTCCCATCACACTTCCATCTTTCAAAGCCCTCAACTAATTTATTAATACTTCATGCTTTCTATTTTCTTTTCTTTTCTTCACTGGGTTCCTATATAATATATATATATATATATTTATTTATTTATTGTTAGATTAAAGATCTATACATAATTATTTATTTTTCATTTAAATGAGTAAATAATAATAATTCAGTAACAATGTATAAGTGTGTAAATGTTAGGAAATTCATCCAAAATAATGTTTCATTGATAATGATATAGTTATTAGACTTTAAGAACATGTATTATTACTTTATTAGTTTAAAGCTTTTGTATCATTATTTTATCATTGGTTATTGATATGTATTATTATTATTATTATTAATTAATATATAAATGATTAAAGAATACTCATAGCATAACAAGCTTTCATACTATCAAACCATTGACTATTTTCTCTGGTTACTATTCATTTTTGAAATATAATATTATTTTATTTTGTTGATTAAATAAGTCCCCCATTCACATTGTACACAGTAAATATTATTTTCTCTAGTAGATAAGATAAGTACCCCATTCATTATATATATTTTGTTGTTGAGATGCATGTGCATATATTAGTAAACTATTAAAGAATATCATATTTTGAGTAAAACGCACATTTATTTCATGAGAGAAAATAAATATATTTAATTAATAAAAAATTGAATGTTATTAATAAATGATGGTATAATTGAAAAAAATTCAACATGTCTTGAGATTGTAAAGGAGGAATTTGTTTGAAACAAAAAAAATTAAAACAACAAAAGATGAAACCTACAATAAATGACTTTCCATCCAGTTAAATTATAAGGAACATGATCTTAATATTTACTAATTAGTATGCCCCTCTTGTCTTGACTACAAAAGATGAACTCCATTTAGATTTGGTGTAGTTACTAGATTCTTTAAATATAATTTCGACAATTTAATTTAATTTTTAAAGGTACCATGGTTGAATAAATCTTGAAAAACATGAAACACCAAAATTGATTCAACATAAACAAAATATTAAAAAGATGGGGAGTTCTTAAATGCATTATTTTTTAGATGTGAAAACCATTTTGCCAACCATCAACTTTAACCTTCATCCCACTACAAACTACCCAACTCCTCTGCCCACACCACCTTTACGGCGCCGCTCTCATGATTTGAATTTACAACTAAATGACATATTTTGTAAGATAAAAAAAATATGTTTTGAATATTTTTTTGACTCAATATAGTCCAATTGTTCATGTAATATCCAAGCCTCTTTATAGCACCCACAAAAGCTCAACCACAAACATCAAGAATGTCAGTGAAGATTTGGTTTTAGTCACTTTTTCTAGTTAACCAAACATGTATGCTATTCTTATCCATCCATTCCTTTTTATCCATTTTCTAGGTCAGAAACTTAGGTTTGGTTTAGTTGAAATGGGTTTTTTTGAACATGTGTGCTACTCCTACAACTTAGATGAAAGCAGAAGTGCAGAAGAAATCTTGTAGATAATAAGTTAACTATCACAAAAATCACCTCACTATTTTTTTACCAAATTATTAAGTACATAATCCAATTTACAAGAAACAGGGGAGGCATATAGGAATCCCTCTTAACACAAACAAATATAATATACTAGTGAAAATTGCTCATGCTTCCTAGTTGCTAACCCAGGAACAGGTAGACAAGAAAACTGTACAGTGTGATATACAGATGAGTTATAAGTATAGGCTTAGAAATATGCTTTCATCATGCAGCTAAAAATGTCTGCTTGTGCTATAAAGGTTGATCCTGCTTTCCACTGAAGTCAGATGGGGATGATGGAGGTCTAGAAGTAGTAGATCGCAGCGGCGGAGCTGTAAGGGCATAAGTGAGTCTAGATGATGAAGAATTCTCAATCAAACCAGCAATGCCAGCAGCAGCAGATTGTGCATTTGAAGGAAGGAAGAGATCATGTTTCTGGTCTTTGTATGCACGCCAAACCTGGATCACAGATGGGTAAAGATTGTAAAGGGTAACTTGCAGATTTGAATGGAATAGTTGCAACAACAAAAATGCAGAAGCAACATTTGAAATGTCAAAATTCAATACAATCACATTATGTTGTAATCAAATGTGTTGGAACTCACATCAGAATTATTCAATATTTCTCGAACTTTAGTACAATGGGCTCCTTCAGTAGCAAAGGCGTGCAATACCTGATTCAGTATGGAAGCATAACATGTCAGTAACATTTAGTTTAAATTAGTCAATCAAGATAATTCTCCTTAAATTCGAGAAGAACTTTTTTTGAATAAATTGTGACCATTTGTCAAATTGTTCCACTAAATCAATGAATAAAAAACAAAATACTTGCAGAAAGAAATACAAAATGTAGACTGGTGTATATGTGGTAATTATTTATTTTGAAGTTGTAAGATGTTAGGGTGAGCTTGACACAATAAAAAGGTTGTTGCTTAGTGACCATGAGCTCATGACTTCAAATCCTGAAAAATAATTTTTGTGTTTGTAGGGGCATGATCTACCTCTCCCTAGACTCTACTAAGTGAGATTCTTGTGCATTAGGCCGCCCTTTTTGCAAGATGTCAAGGAATAAAGAAATGGGAAACTTAACAGCACAACTTGGTTCCACAAAAACCCATAGACATACAAATAAAACGTCTAACTGATTCAAAACCACTAAATAAACACCAAATGCATTTCCCCCAATAACTAGGAAAGAAAACAAATATCACAAGCAATACAATAATCACAAGTAAGAAAACAAAAATCACTAAATGAACTGACAGAAAGGAAATTATACTTGTTTTTTTAAGATAGAATAAGACTTGATGTAGAAACAAAGAATGTGTAATACACCAAGAAAATATGCAAAGGAAACTCAAACTCATAAAAGAATAAATGGGCTACTAGATTCTAACCTCAATAGCAAGCACCCTGCCAATAGATGCTTCAGATTCATTCCACTTCATCTGAGAACAAATCCCATTCCTCCCCCCAGCCCTCCAATCAAGGAGACCAAGAAGTACTTCAACAAGACCAACTCTGCATTGTTTGAAAATTGTGTTAAGAGTGAGAGAGAATTTACAATTAAAATCTCCACTCGCATCAACACACAGACAGTCTTTATGCAAGCGCCTCCATAAGTATTATGATTAAATTATTTTGATAAAAGAAGAAATTATTTATTAAGAATACTATTCGCTCAATTTTAAAGTACATTCATCTAATAGCAGGAACACCACTTGGTTGCAGTGCCAATATGCAGCCGTTTGAAAACCAATCACAACAGATCCTCAATATTATGATATATCAAACAGCAGTAAAAAGAATTGACATAAAAAACAATCTGTTCAAAGATTTATGAACTATTCAAGCAGTCCCATACTGGCATCCCAATTGGATAAATGGATTGTTGCCACTTGCCAGAGACGTGATAGTCAGATGCAGTAGTGCAAGGGGGTAGGGAAAGACTGGTTTAAACCAAGGAACAATCAACTGACTGTTTGCATTCCTTGACAATATGGAAGGATAGATCATACAGAATACACAACCATATTTATGATAGAATTCTTAATCAATTCGCCTCCAAACCCAGTCACGACCTTCCCATCATGTGCATTCATTTTTCTACATTTTTAGATTACCTTTTCCCTGAATTAGGTTCCATCGTCCATCCATATTTCAGCAATCTCATTACAAGGAATAGTTTTGAAAAAAACTGAAACCAGAATGAGTGAGAGTTGGGGCAAAGTGTAGCCACATGAATAACACAAATTTCAAGGGCATCAGAAAGGTGACTGTTCTCTGGGAGTTGGAAAATGTTGTTTTACAGTCCATTTTGGGGCATAAGGTGGTTAGAGAAGAGAGCTAGGGAAAAGGGAAAGAGAAAGTGATATATGTGATTGGTGATGGGAAAGGAAGGGAGAGATAGAAAGTATGGTAATGTGTAGATGATGACATAAGAGAAAATGACGCAGGAATATAATTGCTGGGAGTTAATTGAATTTATTTAATCTTTGGCTCCAATACAAACACAAGTAAACTCCAAATCTACTAGACAAGAGGGGAGGGGGGAACCAATGGAAATATACCAAGTTTTTACAAAAGCAAACAAATGAAAAACAGATCTAAATATTATTTCATGAGTTCTCTATTTCACTTGCATTTTTTCATAGTTTATTATCATGCCAAATGCAAATCTCTGTCATGAATTTAATCTCCAAAGCATAAAATATTGGATTAATTAAAGGTGGGTCATTTTTTAATATATAGGTACTTACTTAAGTCCTTGACCAACAAGAGCATCCCTGGCTCGGTTTCCTGCAACCACGACTCGTTTTAAGGTCTCAAGAGCTAAAATGCTCCCACCTTGCCATCCTATAGCTTTCATTAGCAGTGGAACAACCTGAAATATTTTTTAAAAGGTATAATAAAATCATAAAACTTATGTTCAGTTAAAGACATTTGAAAATTAGGATCCATGCGACAGGATTACAGGTAAAGGAAATTAACTATCAAAAGGCATAGCTACATTATAAAATTAAATAGAATTCTCCTTAAAACAAGACTATCAAAATCTATAACCTTTGCAAAATTTTCTGTTCCCTATCCAGCAAAGTCAATTTAATGAAAGGAGACACCATCCCAATTTAATGAATATAAAAAACTTCATAAGGATTACTTGTCTGATACCTGAGGCATTCCTACACTTGTTGCTGCCATGGCTTCAGCACATGTGGTACTAGCTGCAAGTTGATGCAGGACACGCAAACAACTCAGGCGTACTCTTTCTTGAGGAGTTTGTGTCTGTTCTGTTGATCCATTAACTGGATCACATGTTTTATCTGCATGTTCTCCATTGTTTACATCACCTGATGACATTGTTTCTCGCCTTCCCTCATATGCAACAGCAGCAACTAGTTTGGGTACATACCCAAGATATCCAACATGATCTGCAAGTGCAGGATGCACACGCAGTAATGAAACCAATGCAGCTGAGAGAAGCAAAGGCAGCTCCGGGTCAACAGCTTGAGCCTCATAATGTGTAGCAGCAATGGATGAGAGATACTGATCTAATAGCCCTTCCAAGAATCTTTTAGGATTTCTCAGAGGAAATTTGGGATCTTTCAGAAACAGCCGAACATAAATGCCACCAACCTACAAAATTTTGAGTACATTCAACACAATAACATATACAAGAAAATATATGTTTCTAAACATCACAGTTATAGGCCATACCTGAGGCTCATCTCTCATTTCCAGCTGTCCAGATGCCTGCTCGAGTACATCCCAATCAACAACTCGACCTTTCATCTGCTCACGGTATAGTTCTGATGCCATAGTTGAAATTTGTGCAGATAAGGAAGCAGCCATTGCTGGTGTCCATACAAGTTCTGGCGTCTCTGTAGTCTGGTCAAGGGCAACAACAACAGCTTCACTTGGTCCATCTCTAATTACTGATACAAGGCCATCTGGAAGAAACCTTGCAAGTGTTATGGCAACTCTAGGCCCATGCATCGGTTGTCCAACAAGCTTCCCCAACAATGAGACCGCCATAGCTCTTTGTTGGAGTGGAATTTCTTCTGTAAAGAATTGTTTTTAATGTCAACATTTGAAGATCTACAAACAGATTCAATGAGAATATCAATATCAACTAAGAAATACAGATCTCTGACCCGTCAAAGGCAAAAGCAATTCGATAATGTAGACAACGCCGCCATGCTTGGCAACTGCCCAGGCCAGTTCTGGAGTGCTTGCCAATGCATAGAGAACATGGAGAGCCCCTTCACGACAACTTGGGGCTGAGTGAAGCATTTGTAATAAAAGGAGAAGATTAGATCCATCTGCAACCATGGCTTGCAAACAAGGTGCATGTGCTGTTAAGAGTGATAGCACTGCTAGGCAAAGCTGAGGAATGTTACTGTATGATGCTTCAGGCACAGAAAAGCATTCAAAAAGAGGCAGTAATGTGTCTTTATTAGAAAATATGGACCCCAAATTCGGGTTATTAGTAAGTAGATTCTGCAGAAAATAAATAAGATTAGTCAATCATGATGTATAGGAAGTATTTCAATATAAAGTGAATCAGTTAGGCAATTAACCTGAAGGGAAGTCAATGCAGAACGAAGATTTTTAACCAGCGAAACTTCTTCCCTCCCTACAAATTGTTCATCAGACATTGTACCAGAATTATCCAGGACATGCTGCTCATTAGCAGATCCATCAACAGCATCACTTGGATGCTCAGAAGTCTGAACAAACTTATTGGTGTCCTCAACATTATGATCAGCATCGTCAACAAATTGATTGTGCACAAGGGATGATACAAAATCAATTAGAGCAACACAAAAAGCTTCAGGTTCACTAATTTCAAACTCCGGTTGATCATTGTAGACTCTCAAGTAAACATTGCCAATGAATAATTCTTTTGACAGTGCTTTATAGACAAAGCCATGTGAATCTTTTATTTCATATGAGCCATCAGGGCCTTGAGCTGCACGTTGCTGATCCACAAATTTCAGCAGTTCTGCCCGTGTTGAAGAGTTCCAGATAATCTAACAAGGCAAACAATTCAAAGATAGTATCAATATGTGAATACAAATATATATATAGTAAATGCAGAGGCCGGTAAAGGAGAAAGGGGTGTGATGTACATGCAGCCATGTGATACAAGCTACTGTATCAACAGTAGCAAATGGCGTAGCAAAAAAAAAAATCACCTCTGGAGACTCCAGGTTTGTGTTTAATTTGGACAGCAAATCCTTAGGTATTTGATCTTTTAACATGCTAGAAAGCTTAGGAGTTAGCAAAGCTTTAAGGGCATCAGCTGCTTCCCCATTGTAAGGTATTGAACTCCCATCACCACACAAACCACTGAGCCTTGACAAAGCCAAGGACGCTTGCATAGCATGCATGTTCTTTGCAATTTGAACACTAGCGCCAACACCATGTGATTCTGTTGCACCAGATTCTTCTGCAGTTGAGTCATACTGAAGCAGTAGTGGCAAAAGGTACCTATCGCGGATCATATGAATAAGTCCATTTTTTAAGAATATAACTAAGGAGGATGAAAAATCACTTTATATATTTACCACAAATAATAATGGTAATGCATAAAGTTAAAATTCATTAGCTAACCAACAGCAAGAAAAGTCAATACTTCACAATAAGGATCAATTGCGAAGCATAAAGGAGGGAACTCCATGTGGGTCGACCATGAAATTACTATTTTTATAGAAAGTCGACTACTAAATTATCATTACACACAAACAAGAGCTAGAAGATTCCAGGTCTCGTACAGCCATAATAACATAACAAAGAGAAAGGATGGAATAAAAAAGAAAATTCCCATCAGGCTTGCCTAAACTAATTTAATTATCAATAAACTAGCAAATGCATCTCTCTATTGATGATAAGGACAACTATTATAGTGCATGCCGTTCTATGAATAAAAAAATATTACAATTTCTCTGTATCTCCACGATTCTAGCTGCGTACATTTAAATGTAGTAACAACCAAGTTAATAATCCAAATAGAAATAGTAGGATTTCAACCCCCTTAATAAAGCTTAAGGCATCCATAACCCGGGGAGTATAACCCCATTTGGAATAGCTACTTTACAGTCTAGTTGGGTTATTTACTGGAATAATCAATAATGAAGCATCTTGGTCCTGTTTGAATAAGGTTGCTAAAACACCTTTTCAAACCCAACTAAATGGAATTGGTCTCATTTCCATAAGAAACAAATTTAAGCTTATGGCAGTAAGCCTTTGCGGATGCTAAAGGCAGCTTAGGTGGTAAGTTTCTTCATAATAAATTATGGCTATATTACCAATATTCAATTCACGCATTAGAGCTCCTCAGAGTGTCTATATAAATGGTATCCATATTATCCTAGACCACAAATATAAAAGTGAAGCTTATCTCAACAAACTCTACATGAGTAAGTACTTATTTAAGCTACTACTTATCCAAATAGAGATTTTATAAGCTCTAGATTAGGTTTTACACCAGAACCTACATAACACGAGACATCCTTCCGCAGACCTGTGATTGCGAACTTCAGATAGATATCAAATACTTTATCCAGTAATAATAGAATATTGAATAGGTAGACATACCATAAAACACCAGCCTTCAGTAAAGCGTCCTGCAACTCAGAGGAAACCGAAACATTGGCTATAGTACGTAGAGCAGCATTAACAGCTTCAGGTACCAGCTCAAATTCAGTGCAATGCACAATATCCTGAACTAGTCCAGAAAAATCAAGTATCCCAGCTCTCGCAGCTTCAAATTGACTTAGAACTGAGAATGTCCGCATGATATTTGTAACAATGATTGCAGATGGTTCATTTCCTGGAGTAGCTGGCTGAACAACACACATGCACCGGGAAAGAAGAGTTGCAAGAAGTTGTACCCCTCCATCTCTTACCAGCTCTTCACCATTCAATGAAGAAGATGCACATCTGCCCACAAGTATATTCAATAAAAAAACAGCAATTGGCATGGATTTATTTAGCATAACGGTGAACCTAACAAAAAAGAAAATAGAATTTTTACGTCAGCCCGACAAGCTCTGATGCTGCAACAAGGAGAGGTGCTCTGTCTGAAGAAAGAAAATTGTTATCTTCCTTGTCCACAGTAACAGCACTCAGCAACATAGGGTAGCCAGCATATTTGAATGGCTCCAATATGTTTCCATATCTTCGGTATAAAATGCATTGTCCCTTCAACAAAAGAAGCAGCCTCCAAGGTTGAGGGCCTTGCAAGCCTTGCATGGTAGCCTGAAATGTGATCGCATACAGTAAATGTTTTAGCAACTAGCAAGAAGAGGCATAACTATATTGCAACTAGGTAAAAAACCTTTGGTCAAACAATTCATTATAATGACAACTATGAACATGAAGCAATCAAAATTAATATCAATCATCATATTTATTTTGACACGGCATTCCTATGGATGTATATAACCATATATCACACTCTTATAAGCTTGCATGCATGCATTATGCAACTGCTTCACTAGACGGTTACACACAAGCACTAGGCTAAATAACAAAACAGAAGCATATATAGCTGTTCGATTCTTCTTCCTTTCTGGCTGTCAGGTCACAAAAACATACCCAAGAGAAATCACATCGCCATTCCAAACACTAATCAGAAAAGGAAAGTACATGCATGAGGTACTTAAATTTCTTAAATTAAGAACTTAAGGCAACGAAATAGGTCACATAACATCTAAACTAAAGTACTATGACTTTAGACAGTACAGTTTGTCCGTCCAGGATTTTTTCAAATGAGAACTTTTATGTGAAATAATCATTGATGTATTAGTTACTTCCCTAGAAACATGATTCCAATGAAGCTTGTGTATAATATGAAACTTATGTCTACCTGGAGGCGTTCATAAGCCTTCTGTATAGCCAGGAACTTCTCCCTTCCTTCTGGGTTTTTGTCAGGATGATATTTCATAGCAAGTTTCCGATATTGTCGCTTTAATTTTTCTTCGTCAATGTTCTCAATCTGATTCGATAAGCTAGACGCATCATCGGCAACCTCTGAGGAATGCTTTTTATTCACATCATCACTAGATACATCCTGCAAGGATATTTCAAGGATCTTGCAAGCTTCTTCTTCGGAAAGATCCATAGGTTTTCTAGTCAACTCTTCACGCCACATTACAAGTAATGACTGCAAAAACTCTACATGTTCAACAATAGGCCAATTTGGAAAACGAATTTCATCACATAGGTTCCGGAGATAATAACGGTGACACCACATTTCATCTCTCAGCTCTGGGTATGTAACTGGAGGCATGGGGGCATAGTCGTATAAAACATGGCAATGCTGTGACAGTTTCTGTGGAAAATCACCAAGATGCTGCAAAACCTGATAAAGAGCACATGATCGTTAATCAAATTCCACCGTGTTCATACTGGAAAGTAAGTAAAGTAAAAAGTTTAGAATACCTGACGTATTAGATTTTCTGCCCTCATTTTGTAAGTCCAAATTATCTCAGGGGTGTCAGAATCAGAAACCATTGCTGCAGCAAATGCTGCTGAACCACTACGCTCCAGTACATACAACAAAGATGCAGGGAGGAGTCCACCAAGAACGCTACGTTTTGCCAATGGCAACGAACTTGAAACTGCAGCCTCTTCGCCACCATGAAATGCTTGATGGACATGGGTGACAGCAAATAGTTGCCCAATTGAAAGCAAATTAGATCCAGGATAAGCCAATGCAAAATAGAACGCACCAGTGCTGTATAAACGTATCATGGCATTGGGGTTTCGAGTAACAATAGCCTTCAGCAAAGCAGCAGCTGCCTCAACAATACTTGGTTCCCCAGAAAGAATAGCCTATGAGATAGCATAACATGTCAAAGGACTTGAATTAAGAATGATGAAGGTAAGAAGAGTTAAGACAATCAATAATCAAAGAAACATGTTAATAATTTTATAGAAAAAAAATGTTACTCGAAAAGTTGCAAGTTGCAACCAATATTAATTATTAATTAACATTTAACATGATAGACTCATAAACTACAACCTATAAAGTTTACCTGTGCAATATGTGGAAGGCACCGTGGGCTCGACAAGATTCGTTTTACTCTAGGAGTTGGAGTAACAATCTCTCCAGCATCATCTAAATCCGAATGTGCACAAACCATGCTATGCAATATGGACAAAGCTGCATCCCCAACCTAAATACAAGATCAATCTATTAGAAGGGTGATAGGAAAATAAAATGAAAAAACAATAATGTCAAAGAAAAGTGTTCTATGAGAAAAATCATTAGCCATAAGAATGCTTTCCAGGTAGCAACTGATGCTAACTTCTGGAGAATGTAACTACCTTTCATCTTCGTTACTTCTCCAAATGTGCTAAAGCTAATGGTTAACATTTTAACAGCGCCTAAACATATGTGGCCATTCTTATTGAGAGGGGTTGTAACTTAGGAAGCACAAATAAATCAAATTATTGAGAAAGAAATTAGCACAGCTTTTAGGCCAGACAGGAGAAAATTTTTACAATAAAATAAAATGAAAAGCAGTCATCAAAATAGTGGAAAGAAAACAATCAGCCTATAGAAAATAGGCACAAAAACCATTAATACTTATATGAATATCAATATTATCTTTCATCTTCAACATGATTACCTGGGGTGGGGTAAGGACAGGAACTCTAATGGCAAGTGCCCAACGAAGCTCACGAATATCACGCAATTTCTTCCAATCTAGCATCCCAGATGCCCAACACCTTGTTGTCCAATCAATAGCCTTCTTAGACCATAACCTTCTAATAGCATCTTTTTCCATGGGTCCAACTTGAGCACCATCTTTGTCGATACACATCCATTCCTTGAGTGGCTCCATAAAAGCGCTAGCAGCAATCAAATTTGATTGCAAGGGAGTAGCTGTCCTCTCTGAAGTTTCATGGACAACTGTGAGAAGATCAACTGCTAACACACAACCTCCAACTAGAACACAAGCCTCTACGTTCGACAAAATCTTCATCAATGCCTGACATTGAATAAAATGGTTAATTTGATTATTTCAAACCAACAGAGTTGATAAATAAGTCAGGCATTTTTAAATTCTTTTCCATTTATGATAATCATTTAACCAATACTGACAACTCTAGCATTTAGCAATAGAGGACGTCAAAATTTAAAACTACATTTTCGCCTAAAAACCTGCCAAAACCCTCAGAACTACAAAGATAAAAAGCACAAGTATTAAAAAAACTCATCCAGAAGTGTTAGGCAATATAGAGGGAAATTAATGCTTTCTCCTTTCGTTGAGAGAAAGGTGAGAAAAATTAAATTAAATTTACACACACCTTCAGAAGTAAAAGAAGCCGGTGCCTCAAAGCTCTGTCATCTGTCCTATCCAAGAGAACAGTAATATGAGCTGTGCCTTCAAAAGGACCAATGGTCTTGAAATGCTGCTCATATACAATTGCCATTGCCCTTGCACAAAGCTCTCTCACTGATGACCCACCACCTCCACCAAAACCATCCAATCTACCCATGTCACACCAATCATCAGATGCACCTAATTCATCAGGAACAGCACCATCTACAGTGAGCCCCGTGTCAGCATCACATAAAAATCGTTGGTAGAGTGCTCTAAAGAAAGCAACTGGATCACGTAATGGGAAGTCTTGCGCCCTGCCACCACTGCCACTCTCAAGCAGAAGACGCAAATAATACTGACCAACACAAACTTCTTTTGACAAACTTGGGTAACGAACGGAAAATTCAGGATAATTCCAAGATATTTGTGGTATACTCTCAATCCCAGTCACCAATTCTAGATTAGCACCCCCTGGAACAATATCTTCTGTACGCTCCTTCTCAACATCTAGTTTATGAACTTCGGCCTGTAAAGATTCCCTCAGCTCTTGCCTAGTACGCTCATTCCAAATCAAATCAGCACGATTGTGATCAAGACCAAACGCTCGCCAAAATTCAGGCCAGTTACATAGAAGTCGACCAGATCCCACGGGGGTGTTCTCCACAACAACTTGAGCAGGGGCTGGAATGCCCTCACTCTGCAAGCCAACTGCATTGCTGTCAGGATCAGCTGAATTTGTAAAATCAGATCCTGGTGCTTCATTTGAGTTTGTTGATGGTGCAACAGTCGAAGTGACAAAAGTCGGATACCCATTTTGAGAATCTGCTGTAGAAGCTCCATTGGTCAAATTTTCATTAGTGAGAACAGTTGAAGATTGAATACTTGAAGGCTGTCTAGTGGTTGGGTCGAGATCAGATTTATGATAGTTTTCTGGGCCTCTAACAGCAGCTATTCCTGTCTGCCTACTAGGATCAGAAACATCAAAATTATTATCTGGATGGAAGGGTTGTTCATTAGAGGCTAATCCTCTTCCTATGCGACCCTTTCTCTGCTGAAGTAAACGTCGTTTTCTTTTCCCTATTGATGACTCTTCTTCATTTGTGTCTTCAACAGGAGCCCCGTCAGAACGTGTGTGTAAATAAGCAACAAGGCCAGGAGGCAGAATTCGAGACAATAACTCCAAAGCTGGTTGATAGGAATCAGCCCAAAGAGCAACAAGTTGTCGACTAACTTCACGGCGCTCACCAGCAGGAAGGAACAATGCATGCAGTAAATGCCTCAACAAAGCACCATCACGCAGAGAAGCATCCCGCATCGACTCTGCAGCAATAGCATCTTCTTCAGCAATTGATCGCATTATCACAGCTACCGTTTCTCTAACACTTTCAGCAGGATGACCGAATAGTGCAAATAAGCGACGCTTCAACCCAGCAACTTGGCGTAACAACTCAACAAAAACTGTATATTGGGTAGTCTCTCCATGTGGATCACAAATCATAGCCTCAAGCACTTCAACAACAGCCATTGACAATAAAGGTGACACAGACATGGGCTTTAATCTGTTGACAAGAATAATGATATAACTATGATTAGCAAACAATACTGACTTCGTATGCATAATTGTGGCATGCCACTCTCCTTTAGAATCAGTTAGATTTGCATAACCAGGTCCACCACCAACAAGTACAGCAACAAGCCCAGCAGCCTCAGAAGACACACCTTCTGAACCATTTCTGAGTAAACCCATTATCCTTCCAACTGCTGCTGGAAAAGACATCACATGTGAAGCTGCACTTCTTGAAGCGAGTAATCTACGTAAACATGCAATAAATCCCATCACAGTTGCAGCAGCTTTTGGTGAAGGGGGTGGCAAAGGAGGAGACTCTGGAGGAAGATTTGGGGCTGCAGGAAGCATAGTAATCAAGGCCATCAAAGTAACCTCTGGTACCTCAATGGTTGGAGGCACCCCACTATACGGTATACAGGCATTGAACTCCCTTATTCTACGCCATAGTTTAGCTCTTGATCCAGGAATAGAGCCACCTTCGGCAACGGCATCTTTGGCAGCTGCGGCTAAATGTTTCAAATACATAGATGAACTTTCTGCATCAGCTACAGGCTTTTGTTGACCATATTGCAAAAAAACTCTTCCACAGGGGGGATCAATACGGTGCCCAGGCATTGTCAACCTTGGCAACACAGGTATGGCACATTGACCCTACAAACACATCACCAAAAGTCAAACATTCTCTTGGCATCTGCATTATACAATAAGTTTTTTTTTTCTTTTTTGGTCTTATCTTAACCAAGATGAGATAAATCTACCTACATCAGTTTCCAACATGTCACGAACTGCTGCAAGTAAGTTATCACGTGATGTGCTTGCATAAACCTGCAATGCATACAATATACATAAGAAACTTTATAGCGAAACAAAACATAATTTCAGTGGCATAACAAACACTTACATGAATGGGGCATCCATCACTGAATTCAATTGCAAACATCTGGGGCTCTTCTGCAAACCGAACCAGAGCACTTACTGAAGATAAAGGACGAACAGTAACAGCCTGCATACCATCTAGTCACAATTCTCAACATTTGACATAACCGTTCAGAGTTTAAATTAGCATGCACAGACATATAAATGTGTCAATACAAAATTGGTTGTGTCAGATACACAAGAAAGACTACATGAAACTATCAATGAAAACCCAATTGTATATTTTAAAAAGATGCCTTAAACGTTAAGATTGATGTATCTTCCTTAAAATCTGTTTTACCTCATAGACAAAGGCGCTGCTTGCTTACTGTCTGTAATAAGTTAAACACGTAACTTCAAAAAATCCATGAAAAACAGCGGTCAACAATTCCAAAGACCTATTAATGTAAGTGACATGTACTATATATTACCATCGTCCGATACTGCAACTGTATCATCCTTTATTCAGAACTATACTTCAGAAAATAGTTGTTTGTGTTACTGCATAATCTCACATGCAAGACCTTTATAGATGGGTCCACCAGAATGCATCAGTGCTTGTATACATACTTACATAGATTTTTAATGTGCACAGATTCTAACCATTCACTAATTGATATAAAAAAATGTGTCTCTTACTTCATAGTTCTCAGGGCGCCTTTCCACAATTGAAACCTTTGTGAGAATGAGCTGACGAGATACAGCATCACCATGCTCACCTATCCCTCCTTTTGGGCCAACTCCTAAGCTCAATCCTGGAACATTTAGAGTTCCATGGGCAGCAGAGCGCAACCTTGTTACAGACCAAGCCCCCAATGGGGTATCTTCAGCCCCAACTCCCTCTTTGGCTACATTACAGTTAGTTGTTTTAAAGTTAAAAAAAGTCACTGAGGATAAATAACGAATTTGAATGTTGAAGTTATAACTAGCAACCTCTTTGTTTTATATACTCAGAAATGGAGAGAGTTTGGGAAGTTTCCACAGACAAGGACAGACCAACAGTGGATTTAGCCGTTTTCATCTGCAATAATATTACACTGTCAATTAAAAGTAAAACAGGTAACACATATTCCTTGGTTAATGAGAAGGCAGTTAAATGGAAACCTGATTTTAAGAATTCAAAATTGTTTAATCTTAAAAATGCAATCCGTACCAAATTTGAGATGATAGATGATACTGTGCAACCGGAAGCAGCTTGGAACGCTTTAGATTTTCTTCCATATAATGGGCAAAGAACAAATCCACTACCATGATCAATATTTTTATTTCCAAAACCATCGGAGAGGAGAATAATTGCAGGGGAATCCATATCTCTAAAATCCAAGCACCAGCGAAGGTCACCTGATCTTGTCTCAATAAGCTCAACACCAACATAAGTTACCTTCAATTTCTGTGAGTCACCAGTCACATGGAATAATCAGTTCAACATATCACCACACTTTCTTATCTTCCTTTTTTGTATCATCATGCCAATTAGTTACTTCAGAAAAACATACACAATCAACCCATCATCCTAAACTCTAAAATTCTTGCATACCACATTTTGAATTCCCTCAACATAAAACAATAAAATCATTGTCTTCTCTTAATCAGCAAGTGGCATAAGAATGACACAAACGAACAGGGTCATACTTTATCATAAACAACAAAACATGCCATATGATGACTAATAAAGGGTATCATACATTCTCAAGTATCTTAACCATCCCAATCCCATCACAAACACCAAAACCCATAATTTTCAAGCTTTTATCTATCAATATAAAATCATCCAAAACAAAACAAATTAAGCTGAATGAGCAAGCAAATAAAAAAGAGAACAGAATAACTTACAAAAGGAACCCACTGAGACCTCCTTCGCCTAAGATGCAACACCGGGAATTCCGCTACCGGAGCCAACCTATTCCACCGTATCCGATGCAACTCCGTCAAAATGCTGGCCCTGTACCGCGACGAGAACTTCATCCCCTTGAATTTTGAGCGGCCATCGGTCCTCAAATTCAAGCTAAACTCATTAGAATTCTCATCGCGGCTCAACAAAGGTGCAGCACCCTCGAAATCTCTCACCACATCATACGAATTCGTGACAGAGAGGGTCGAAGGGTCAAGCGTGGTAATGGAAACAGAAGAAATACATAATATACGTTTATAGCGGCCGCGCCAGGAGTGCTTCACAACCAAATAACGCGCCAAGTACTCCGGTTCTTCGATCGGTGGAGGAGCGGGTTTAGGAACGACGAGGGAGGAGGAAGAGTTGGCGGAGTTTTCCATAACAGAAAGTGGTGGAATTGAAAGAGGAGGATTGAGATCGGAAGCGTAGCGAGTCACGGATTCGGTAGTAGAAAGATGAGCGAGTGTGTGAAGAGGAGAATCATGATGGAATCGGAGAAAGAACCAAAGAGTGTGAGAGGATGACGCCGCCGCAGCCTCCGCCGGTGTTCGGTGAGGCCGAGACTGATTCGCCCCCAGTGCGAAGTTTGGGGAAATAGAAGAGAAAGGAAAGAGAGTGAAACAGAGAATGAGAAATTGGAAAATTGAAATGGATTCAGAGATGAGGAAGAACAATGAAAGAATGAAAGAATGAATGAAAAGGGTTGGGATATTTAACGTGCCATCATGCTTCAGAGTTTAAGACACTTCATCAATTTGTTTTTTTTAAAGATTCTTCTAACTTATTTCCGACATCATTTTTGTCCTAAACAAATATCTCAGACTTTAATACATTTGTGTAAATCATTTATTCATCATTTCTATTATTTAGATTTAAAATTTAATAATAATTAAACAATAATAATGATAATGTAGAAAATTATTACATTGTAGGTTCATATATTTTCTCAATATTTTATTTTTTGTTTTTGGTTCTAAAATGGTAGTGCTTTCTTAGGGGGTGTTTAGGCCTTATCTGATATGAATATGGCTGAATCAGCACTTGTTACCATAACATTTTAACTAATAATGAGATTGAGCTTTGTATGTTTAATATGGACTGATAAAGTTAATTTGAAAATGCAACAATCTAAATCTAATTAAAGTTTATTGCAAAATAAAGTAATGAGTGTGTTAATAAACAGAAAAAAAAAACTTAGGTTAGATGTAAATATATTACCACAAACCAAAATCACATTCACAGTAGGGAAGTTAAGAGAGAGAAAAGTATATCAAATCACTAAGGTTCACAATTAGCAAATAGCAATGGTCTCATTTAGTGGATATCTATAAAATCCTCCCAAATCAAAAGTGGACAATGGCATATTTTTTACAACTTTTGTATAAATTCATATTATACCCCTTTTTAAAGGGGCTAATGAGTTGCCCATTGACATTAATAAATAATAAGAAAAGAAATAAATTCATAAAACTAAATAAAAAATTTAAACAAAGAGGTTGTAATAAAAAAGTATTGATATGTTTTTATTGGCCGTTCTTCATCACTATTCACAATCAGCTTCTTAGATAGCTTCCCCGAAGACAAGAGAACAAAACTATGCATTTAAGTTAAGCCTTTTAGGTATATACTTTGAGATTGGGCACCCTGTATTGCACCTTATAGTACATCATTTCCATTTCAATTAATTTGAGTACAATTCACACATTGAAATATACTACTCGATGAGGTATTTTACGCCAAGGGCTCCTTTTTTTATACGTGAAAGACCATTCATTAATGAGAATGGTCAATTATTATTCCTTTTGGCTCCAAATGCCACTGGGAAAACATTTAGCATGTGCAGCATTCTGATTCTAAATATTTATTTGTTCAACAAATTCAATTGAATGCACATGTCTCCTAAACGATGACAAATAGGTAAAAATTGTTGGACAATTGCATTTGAAAATCATTTACCTTTTTAAGATTGATATGCATATGATTTTCAAAAATGAGTGATGACTAGTACTACCCAATCAAGCCAACTCCATATGAAACTTTCAATTTAGATTAATATCATCATAGATGTTCAATTTGACAAGAATGGTCCAAGTTGAATTGCAACAGGGAATGAATTTGATCATATCCATGTTAGTAAGATATGTTTGTGTAACCTATCTTCATCTCTGATCACTCGGAAGAGAATAAACCAGAAATAGCTGGTTGGTTATTAGTATCAACAGATATTCACAAACAACAAAACAGGGAATAAACATGCCTCATTCATCACTTTGAAATCAAGAGCCTGATTCCAAGAACAAAGGAAAGAGATCCGGCATTAAGACATAAGACAGTAACCACAGCAGACAAAAGATGAACAAAATATAGTCCTATTTCCCCCAAGTAAAATTAGACAAAACTCACTCAAAGTCAAAATATGTAGAGCTACTACCTATGTTTATTTTGCATTTGCAAATGAACAAGGAGCATATGCTCATATATGATAAATAAAGCAAATGAAAAGTCAAAAAGAAAAGTAAACAGCAAAGATCCAAATATTATGACATCCTGTTTACCGCACTGGCTGCTGATTGTAGTGTGCCTTCTCTTTTTTCTTGGCAGCAGCGAGCTTTGCGTTCCTTGCAGCAGCCTCAGTAGCAGCAGCACGTGCAGCAGCATCCATCTCCTTGTTGGATTTCTTCTTCTTAATAGAAGCAACTTTCTTAAGCCGCTCTTTAACATCAGTGGCAGATGCATCCTCTACCTTCTCCAGTCCAGATGTTTCAGAAGTCGTATTTCCAGATGTATCTTGTGATTCTTTCTGCTCCTTTGCAGATTTATCTTTCTTCTTCTTCTTCTTTGCACTTTTGCTTTCCCCAGTAGCATTCTCCTTCTTTTCCACTTGACCATTGTGGTCCACTTCTTTCTTCTCAGCTAAGTTTACAAAAGCCAGATAAAAATTTCAAGAAAAAATAAATAACCAATAATTTTAGCTGGATAATAATCATAAAAAATGCATGGATAAACAAATTTCACTTAGCTGTACACTCGTATACTAGAGAACTAAGATATCGAAAAAGCTTTTACACGTAACTAAAATTCTTATATTACCATGAGACTCATCCTGGCCACTGGGTTCTTTCTGTGTATAGCCTAGTTCAGCTAAAACAGCGTCAAGCTCTTCTAGCCCTTTCTTCTTCAATTCCTTCTTCGAAAGTTGCCTTTCAGTTTCTTTGGTAGCCAACGAAGGTTCGGGAGCTTTCTCAAGAACAGGCTCAGTTTCTGCTGACACTTCCAAATCATGTTCATGCTCGTCCTCAGCATCATCCTCAACATCATCAAGACCTTCTAGCTCACTCTCACTTTCCTGGTTTTAGATATCCATCAACTGTACCAGTTAGTGGTTGAGTAACCCGATGACCATACAATAAAACAATAATGGCCAACAAGAGGCTCTCAGACACAGAGACAAAGAGAGAGAATTGAGTTTACACTGATTAATTAATTGATTAAAAAAGAAGAATGCTGAAGACTTTTGATCATTATGATAATAGCCTCATGTGGGTCCTTTTTGATTGACAGCAAATTTTCTAAAGTACAAAGTAATGACCAAATCCATATTTAAAGGTTATTATTATAGCATTGTTGACATAAAATAATCAATACATCTTCAAATATTTGCCATTACCTTCTTGCAGAAATTCTATTCAATATTTGACATTAATACTGTTTAAATACCACTCTCTCTATTATCTTTCTCAAAAAAGGAAAAAATAATACAATAAAAGCATTGTAAAGGAGCATTTATGAAATAATTAAAATTCAAAAACATAATCAATTAGTGACCTTAGGGAAAACATTGTCATAGTCGACCTACTCTAGGAATATGTAATGTCTATCCATCTTCCAACGCCATTGTTAATGCTTGAGGAGATCCTTGCTAAGCAACTACTTCGGTCAACATCAGCTTGCTAGTTACTGTTTAATAATGAACTATCTTCGCAAATCAATAAATATGCTAGAGGGATCCTATCTTTCTTACTATAAACAGGAGTTAGTTCAGTTTATTTGTCATGACATGAACAGAACAACCTCCAACTGGTCCAGCTATTCCGTTTTCATTACTTCCGCAACCAATGTGTCACAAGCAAGGCCAGTCCATGAAGGCTACATGCTATATATAGTACATATTCTAGTTCTCATTACTTCCACAACCAATCTGTCACATGCAAGGCCAGTCCATGAAGGCTACATGCTATAGTACATATTCTACGTTAATTATTCATAATAACGACAAAAAAAACAGTTGAACTGCACATCACAGACGCGTGGAAAATCTAACAGATTTCTAAAACAGTTATAGTCCAGTTCACCCAACTGACAAAAAGGTGAGACCATTAATCACAGGTAGGTCAAGCGCCAAACCATGAAACCGTTAGCATAACCACAAATAAAACAACTGGCATGTATCGACAAACACCATTATGAAGTCAGATAACTGAAACAAGATTTGGATACTCATAATCAACAAACTAGACAAATGGAATATTCAACATTGAATCTGTTCAATTTGAAAGTATAAAAAAATCAAATGCATTCAATAGTTCATGCCAATCATGTAAACCTTTCAATATTCAACACAATTTCACAAATCCATCAAACTTTAGACACCACATATCACCAAAAATTAACAAAACATAAATCACAACAACACAATCAGAATTCAAAATCAATCACTCCCTTCAATCAAAACATATAAATCAGCATTACACATAATCCAATAACAACCATCAGAATTAAAAACAAAAACATCCAAATCAGTTCACAGCGTAGAATAAATTCATTTCACCTCAAGAACGATTTCCTTTTCAGCCGCGACATCGGAATCAGCTGCCGGAGGATGTGCGGCCCAAACAGATTGTGGAGGAGCGGTGGTAGCATAGTAATCGTCATCATCTTCGTCATCAACATCAGCCCATGATTTAACGGTTAGAGGCGCCGGAGCCCAAAACAGTTCCTTCTTCTCAGATTCATCGTTTCTGGACTTAGACGATCCTTGCTTATCTTCTGGCTTCTTCTTTTTCTTCTTCAAACTTCCGAGCGCTGCAAAAACGTTGGAGCTGTTAATCACCGGTGTTTCTTCCCTCCGGCTCCCACCTCCCGCCATTACAAAATTATCGTTGTTATTAACAGTGATCCAAATCCACAACAGTGAGAAGGAGAAGGTGAAGGATTTGAACGAAGATCGGGGAATGAGAGAACAGAAAAATTAGGGTTTTGTAGAGAGAGAAAGAGGAGTGAAAAGAAAACGACGCGTTTCGATGGAGAAAGAGGATAAAACGATGATGTGTATAATTTATAGCATAACACTTCTTTGTATGAATGACTAAGAATTTTGCTTCATTTCAATTTTTTGGTGAGTCATCAAAATAGATTTGAAGTTAGAGAATACAAATTTGATTTTTGTTATGTGGTAAGGTTCGTGTGTGAATTGTGGATCTGCTTATGTTGCTTAATACAATTATTACTCAAAAACATTGAATATTTTCACTCTATAATTGGTTTTGTTAAAGGATTTATCAAAATGGTGTCAACAAAAATTACAATGATTGAAAGTAAATGAAAATAGAAGGAAAATGAAAGTAAAGGAAAAGAAAAAGAACTAAATTATATTTGCTTTGAAACATAATCAAGGAGGACAACTTGATATTCACTCCTCATTTTGCCATATCTAAATATAATCAAATTCCAATCATTGTTACCATATTTAAACTAATATATATATATATATAAACTCGTTATTACCAATCTTATTTGTATTAACATATTTGTATCGACAAAACTATTCGAAATCTTTGAAATCAAATTCTTATGTTTTAAATTTAAAGGAGTTTTTATTGATTATATTTTATGGTATTAAGTAATTTTTCAATCTCGATAATGCATTGCTCTAATCCAAAATATTTAGTGCTTAATTTGCGAACACCCTACACTCCTTTTTAGTATGTGAAGACTCGTTCTATTTATGGATAAAACGATTTCTATGGAGTGTACAACAAATCTTAGAGAGTAAACATTTCACTTCTTATTAATTTGTGGAAAGTTAATTTGGTCGCACATCAAGTTATTTACTTATAACTTTAAATAAACAATCAAGAAATTAGCTCGATCTTTTATAAAAACTTCCCTTAGAATGTTCATACTACAATGAGTTAAGTGTATAGGGAATGGCTTATCTCCTCAAATCATGTTTTTCTATTTTTTATTGACTACTTTGGAACTCTTTCAATTTTCACTCATCCTTTACCTCTAATAAAAAATTATCTCACATCACATTCTTACATCCTCTAATAAAAAATTATCTCACATCACATTCTTACATTACCGTCGTGTAATATTAATGATATAGTAGCAATTCAATGAGATCTATAAACTAAAACTCATAGGAGCTTATTACATGTACATATATAAAGTTATAAAGAAATACTTCAAAATTCAAGCAAACAAGTTGGGGCCTAGTCCATTTCGGCTAGCTCACATGGGCATTTGGGTATCAAACAATGTTGGGCACACATAATTTTGTTCTGTGGATCTACCACTAAAACTAAACAATATATGCAAGACAAAAAGTTGTATGGTGATTTAGTCACATGTCATGTGTTGTTCTATCTCACTTCAGCTTTTACTCTTTTATAAAATAAATGGGCCCTTAATCATCAAGAATCTACCGATAACAAAAAAAAAATTTATTTTTTAACTGACATGTCATATTTTATATTTTTATTGATGTGAAACATGATTTACAATATGATTCGGAACAACATATTATTTTTTATCAATTTTACTATTCATATTAGTTTTTTATGTATTGATTAGAGGACCTAACCATTGTTTTCAAATTTCATTGTATTTACTAAGGTATTAGTCTAAATTCTCAGGATGACCAAAATGTCAAAAGTTTGATTTATGATTAATTCCTTACTAAAAAAGTGAAGGATGCTCTTAGAAGTATCAAAAAATTACATTATATTTTTATACCGTGGTCCTATCTTAGTATCTTTTGTTTGTATTTTCTTTTCCTTTTCTTTTAATTTTTCTATTTCTCTTTTCCTGATGGACATGATCCTAGTTGGCCACTATCACCACCTTTGTACAAAGCATGGTCAGCTTTGGATATTGTCAACCAGAAAACCCACCGACTTGGATAGGGATCACCTGTCTCAACAGTGTTCTATTATCTATCTCAAGTCAATCATATATTAATACGTGGATAAAATAAAAAATTTAAAAGCAAAAAGTAATAAAATAGAGCACTCTAATTGATTTGAGACACAGAGTAAGACACGGCAGTTGATCTTAACTTTTTAGATTACATACATGAACGGTCAGATAGAAACATTACACAACTTGCAACCATTTAGAATCACACATTAATATTTCATGGTAAGTGCAGATATAAAAAGAAGTTCATATACTAAAAAAAATGAAAATAAAGAGGAAAGTGCCCAAAACTGTGTAGTAGAAACTAGAAATCCCAGAGTTCTTCAAAAACTAGCTCATGAGAAAAATAATTACTTGCTCCACAAGCAGCTACCAAAAGAAATCTTCAGAACACATTTTTTGTTCTGTTCCATGGATTCCTAACTCAGTCAGCTATAGCAAAAACACAACAAATATAAATACACTGAAAGCTTCATTTTTTATGTCTAAAATGGAAAGCCCTTCATGCAGAAGCAAAGAAGAAGAAGAATGAGAGATCATGAGTGGAAAGTTGCACCCTTTTTCTGATGGATCATCACCTGTGAGGATAGCTAAACCATAGAAATTACAATCCAAATCCCTTTGGTTATGTACTTGATAATACATATTAAAGGCATAAGATGCATTCCCTTGGAAACTTAGAGTATTACATGAAGAGCCAAATCCAAGAGCAGTGCAATCAGATAAACTGCAAGCATAGTCAATACTATTAGGCAAGTTGGAGAAATCAGTAGCATCAGGATCCAATATACACCATTGTTTTTCCATGTACTTTACACTCTCTACAGGGGCAAGACCCTTATGTTCTCCAAGTCCTGTTAAGTCTAGTTCAAACTTTGGCTTCCCATCAAACTCAAAAATACCCCAATGCCTTTCAAAGTTACCAGGGGCAATACTCTTAGCATTTTCATCATTCAAGCTGAATAGATAAATGTCAATTATGCCTTTCCTTTTAGGGGTACCAATTCCACTTAGAGCATGTTTAAGCATGCCATTGTTGAACCTTTTTGCATTCTGAACATTTGCATTTATATCACCATCAGTTGGCCAACCAACTTCTCCAACTATAATATGCATGTCTCCGAATCCTGCTTTTTCTAGAGCCCAAAGAAGGGTGTCAAGGTTTGCATCAAACATATTGGTGTAAAGGGAATTACCATCTCTAATAGGCTTGTTACTTCCATCAAAAAATGCATAATCAAAAGGGAAATGATCATTTCCATAGAGGCTTAAAAAGGGATAGATATTGACTGTGAAAGGTGCATTGTTTGAATATAAGAACTGGGTTATTTGAACTGTGAGGTCTATTACTTCAGGCCTAAAGTTACCAGCTGATGGCACTTCATTTGATTCAGGAGAATAGTATATGTCTGCATTGAAGGGAACAGTGGCTTTGATCTTTGAACCAAAACCAGCATTGTTGAGTGAAGTTTGTATATTCTTAAGAGCTGGCAGTGTTGCCTCTAGATAGGTGCCATTATATTCCTTAAGGAAAGGTTCATTACCCACAGCAATATACCTGAAAATTGGAATTGCAACACAATGCATATTAAGATATGGTTTCGACTATATATACAATAGAAGTTCCAAGAATATTCCTGGTTACATAAACATATAGAGTCACCTAAGCAGACTTATGATTTTATCAACATTCTTTGAAATACTAGTAGTCTCATTACACAATAGAAGAAGCTTAAGAAATGCAGATTTCTTGCAAGAAGAATGGTATCAACTCCTCCAACCTTTGAAGATCTGAAACATATAAAATCCATTGCTACAAAGTGGTAATAGTGAACTTTCTAGAAAATTTTGTGATACTATCAAGAATTTGACCAAGAAAAATTGAAGGGTAGCTTGCAGCATCTTGAATAAGAGAATAAAAACAACAAAAATAAGTATGATGGAATGGAATAAGAGAGAAGGGAACAAGAATGACTTAAATATACAAACTTTTGTAGAGCTAGAAAGTAGAAACTATCTTCAAGTAAAAAGACACAAACACTGTGCACTATGATCATGGATATTGAACATGCTGATAGAACTACTTACTTGATATTTACACCACCAGTGTACATGTAACTAGTGACATTTTCATCAACCCAAGAATCTGCAACCTTAGGATCCTTACTCATCTCTTCCAACATGTTGTTAGGTACTGCCAACATCACTTCAATATCAGTTCCCATTAGAGCTGACATAATCCACTCATCTGCATCAAACAGCTTCACCTTATCAAAGCCATTTTCTTGAAGCATCTCAACAACCTTATCTGGTGGAAGCTGGTGTGTTGCAATGGTCCCCCAATTCACTCCAACACCATAGCCACAAGAGGACATTGTTAACAAGACAATGAGGAACAATGCCACTAGGTACCTTACATTAAGTGACTTTTCTTGTCTCATTTTTATGACCCTTTTTTCTATATTCAGGGTGTTTGACTTGAAACTACCAAATATTCGAGAATAGTGACAGAAAAGAACCCTGAATAATGGGAGGCAATGAAATGGAAGAAAAGGGGAATTGGAATGATTCTTGGTACCAAAGTTTATAGACACTGGGAGAAGCTTTCTGCTTAGTGCGTTTGTTCCAGTGCCTTCATAAAGAAGGTAAACCAGAAACTAAGTTGCATAAGGAAAAGAATCTTCTCCAAAGAATCTTCTCCGGTACTAGGGAGACTAGTGGCTATTTCTATCGAATAATAAAAATATCATTGTATTTAAAGAATAAAAGTATTACATCATTCTGTATTTTTTTATGCAGTTGTCTCTCTAATTGGGAAGAAGATCATAACTAGTTAGATACATAATAGGCAAGAAAAATAATAATTAAAGAAACAAGAAATGGAACAAAGATTCTTTCCTTAGTTCAGTTATAATGCCAAGCCATATCTGGCCATGCCAGCATGAGTTGCATTAGTGTTGAGCTCTAGTATTATGTGTAACTGTATGTGTAAAAAATTATATACAAGTACCACATCATTCACCATTCATTTTGATTATTTTTTCTTAAAAAGTCAAAGATTATTAAATATCAATGATGAATGATGTATAAAACTCATACAGTATGAGTGCGTACATCTTTTTCTTTTATGTATAATATTTGTAGTAAAAGGAGTTTTTGAAAGTCCAATCAAGTGTTTTCCTTAGTATCATGCATACGAAATCCCACACATATATGACTAGGCATTTATTAGGACCTAAGATAAGTTAATACTATCTTATGGATTATTGTATTAAGTTGATACAATCTTTTGGATTATTAAGTAACCAAAATGTTGAATGTACTTTAAAGTTTAAACATACATGATAACATTTTTTAAGAGATATGATATCATACAAGAATTTGACTTCTTTAAAGGGATGTGCAATTCACTTTATAAGAAAAAAAGGGAGAGATCTCAATTATTGATGAAAAGTAAGATCAATATTACATGCATATACACAAGAATAAAATCACTCTAACATCAAACATTTTTAAAGCGTTGATTTTAAGTAAACTTAAGATTGTGAAACGACTCCATGAGTTATGCATGAAGGTTATCTAAAATTCTAAGTGATGTGAAAAAGTAAGTTTTATACTTGTCATTATTGTCACCAATAAGACCTCTAAAACCTGATTTGTCCGAGTTTGCCAAGTAAGTAACTCCCATCCAAGTTAAGATGATGGAGATTGGTGTGAAAGTTTGAGTCCACATCTATTTCCATAAGCATTTTGCTTGCTTTGAAGGATGGAGGTTGTAGATAAACACATGCATAAGCATTAATGGTGACACAAAACACTTTCTTCACATTGACTACCAGATTAGAAAGGGGGTCATGGTTCATCACATCGTTTACTTTCCACCTTGCATTTATGTGTACCCTTTATTCACCCAATTATATATATATATATATATATCATGTCTTCCTTTCTTTGATTCCCTTAAGCAATATTTCGGGTTTGGGTTTTGTGGATGAAAAAATACATACTGAGAGAGTTACTCATACATACTTATGGATATTCTTGGCCCAGACAGAATTGTCTCCGATATGAGGATACATGTGGGAAACTAAAAAAATAAAGGTGTCTCACGACTCCATTTTGCATTACAAAATATCATTTCCCAAGATGCAAAATTAAATAGTATATCTCGAAGGAAATGTTCTTACAATTTTACATGAGCTAATTTTTTTAAGGTTTCCAAAATTGTGGGTAGGAATGGAAATGCGTGAGTAGAATTTTTGCTTACCTAATTCTTAACTCAAATCTAAATCAAATGAAGTTAAAAATAATAATACTATATTATACCTGTTGAGTTTTGTTTAACCCGAACGTGTCGGGTTTCGGGTAATCCAAACTTGACGGGAACCGTCTGAAAAATATATTTATATATATGTATTTATGTGAATATTGTAACGTTGTATATATTAATCGAGTTCACAAACGAATTCAGGTAGGGTATCAACTATACCAAACCTGAACTCGAATGTTGAACTTGAGTAAAATCCAAACTCAATCATATCAAGTTTTTCCATTAAATTTAGGTTGGGTTCGGGCGAGTACCCACAAGTTCGTTTTTAAATATCATCCCTAATTATGTGTCTTAAATTGCATGGAATGATGAAATGAAGATGTACCCATTTTTATAAGCAAAAAGATATATAGTGTATTAACAATTTTATATATTATTACTCATTATTATTATTATTGACTTTTCAACTAAAAAATTAATATAAACGAATGATGAATAATATACTGATTGAATAAATATATAGATATTATACTCTTTTTATAAAATATTGAATATAAAATGTCCATCATTTATTGAAAATAAAATCCCACAAACTTGAATTATTTTTTATTGTTTTGGGCCGTCTAAGAAGCCTATGAACAAATACAGGTCCAAATATTACTGTTCTGGGTACCTCACTTCAAATTTCATTTCCATTTTTCTTATGAAGATTTAATCTCTTGCCCTAATTCTCTCTCATTTTTGTTCCTGTTTTGTGTTCCATTTATTTTCAAACAAGTCAAAATCTTCAATCACTAACTGTAAGGAGGTCATTGAAGTAGTAAATTAATGGCCACTGAAACAACCCAAACCAACGCTCTTACAAATGGTGAAGCTCATAAACAAGATGCTGTATGTTTCAGCTCCACCCTTCATTTTATTTTCACAAAAATTTAATCTTTTTTTCAAATTATTTAATTTGTTTTTGCTTATTTGTATCTGAAATGTGTTGCATTTTATTTTGTTTGTGACTGTGTTTTTAAGCCACTGAAAAGGGCTAGGTTGCAAAAGGAGTTAACTTTTCAAGACATATATGAAAACCAAGACATGTTTGATGATGATGATGATGAAGATGACAGTGATTGGGACCCATATGAGTTGGAAAAGTGTGTGGAACCCATCAAGTGGTTCTGCATTAATTGTACCATGCTTAACCTCAATGATTCTGTTCATTGTTATGTATGTTTCTATTCTACATTCCATTCTATGTTGTTTTTCATCATGCACGAAATTTTAATCTTTTATTGACAATAGTTATCAATCATGGACAATTGTTTTAAATTGTGGATATGGTCGTGTTTGTGGTAATATTTACTGCCATTGTGGAAAATCACATGAAAGCACATTGCGGCTGCAGCTCCTATTGTTGTGCTGATGCAGTTGCAGAGACTCCAAAATCCGCAATACTGAAGACAAAATTGTGGCTGTGGACTGTAATTTTAATAATGGGTCTATATTTGTGATGAACTATTCTTCCTTTTGTTGCCATGGCTTACTTTTTTCTTTTAAAAATAATAGGTTAGTGCTATCTTCTGTATGCAGGTATGTGGGGAGCATAAAAATTCTAAAATCTTGACCCATGGGTTTTTCGCATCTCCCTCTGCAGAAGATTGTCTGATTGAGGTCCAGCCGAAAACAAAAGGACTTACAGGTGTATATGCATGTTTGGCTAACGATTCTGTTATGGTTATACTCAAGTCCAAAAATGGTTTTCTGTGATTTGTTTTTGTAGCGAATCAAATTGCTTTTAGAGAGGAATCTTGTCATACTGCCCTTCCCAAGTTTGGCAAATGGTTACCTTTTTGGCTGGTCAGCTTAGCTGCATTACTGAAGGACGTTTTTGCTATTCGTTTTAAAAATTCATACATTGTCATTAAAAGTTAAAACTTATAATTACTCATTGATTGCTTCCCCTCATTTTCGTTATGAGTGTTAGGGTGATGTTAGGTAGCCCCACTGTGACGATCACACTGGGATTGCGGAGGAGTGGAGCATTTTGTCCCTTCCACGCAACATGGGCCAATCACAGAGCTCGCAGCCTCTCCTCTTTCTTTGTGAAGTGTAAAACCTATTTTTAAGGCTGGAAACTCTAATTTGCTGTTACTAAAACCACGTGTAATGTCTACTTTGCCCCTACTAAAAACATGTGAGAGGCCCCACCCAGCCATTTCTTAAATGTTTTCGGTTATTTCGCCTAATCCTTCTTGTACTAGAGCTTGTCGAGCCCTAATCCCTTCACAGGTTCACATCCACAGGTTGAAAGAGAAAACCAGAGCCAAGATCAAACCTCCAGTGTTTTCCAGGGATTCCAGCCAACCAGCCTTACCCTGCTTCTTTCCCTTACTTCTACATAGCCACTCGTCTCAATGTTGCTTCAACAATGTGTCTTTAATTTGGTGTATGTTAGTATTTTGAGCATTTATATGTGTAGGGTATAAATTTTTTATATTATTTTTCCTTTCGCCATAGCGGCCATCACACTATCCACTATCCCATTGCGGTTTTTGGGGTGAGCTGCTATACTCCGCTATCCGGATTGACTACCTAGGGATGATGTAGACTGTGAAGCCTAGGGTTAAATCAGTCGCGCTCAAGAAATAAGGAGAGAAGAATGGAAAAGGAGTTCTGATACACTACCAATGATGGTTTGGTCTTCTTTTTATCAAATCAGGAATGTAGAAGAAAAATTCTGATCCAACCCCATACAACATTAAAGAACCCTTCATATAGGGCAAAACCCTAATTAAAAGCATAGGGGTCCCTTGCTATGTCTAATCCTAGCTGTTTTAGGTAACTTGAATAAAAATGAGTCCTGATGTAACGTAAAAGTATAATGAAGCGGTTATGGATTTTTAAGTCATCTAACATTTTGTTGTTGTATTATTTAAGACATTGATTCAAGAAAAATAATTAATCGTGGAGGTTTTTTGTGGAAGTTTGCTAACAGTTTTTCTTCTGTGGGTTTTGACTTACAGAGGAGATTGGCCTAAGAAACACAAATCCAAAAGAGCTTAGTGTCATTTTCTCTTTGACTTGTGATTAAGTTTGTACACAGAGGAGTGTGTCTTTGTTCAAAATAAAAAAAATCATAAAGGCTTGATATTCTGCATTGTATAATTCAAAATAAGGTGGGGTTAGTATAATTGTTGAGACTAGTAGAGTTTTTTTTATAGGTTACAGTAACTGTAGGATTGGTCAATGTATTTTGTGATTACACTTCTGAACACTTTTACATGGCATTGCTAAGATAGAAATTCTTAAGTTGATTCATAAGATACTGTCATTCTATATGTTTGTTATGTGATTTCTTGCACTAGTGTCTAGTGTGGTCATAAACTAAATATATCAGTTTTATCCTTATTTTTGTAGACTCACAGGATTCAGCAACAAATAGTTCTACAGCAATTGGCTTTGATGAGAGAATGTTGCTACATGCAGAAGTATGGTTCTGTTTTTCTTGTTTATTCCCATTTTGTCCCACTAAACAATTGACGCTACACTATATTACGACCTTCTAGCACATATTGACCTGGCAACTTACATTGATACCCAACCATAAAAAACTCCTGTTTTCAACGTAACACTAGTTTCTCTAATTCCGCTGCGGGAAAATGTTTAGTTCCCATCAATTTCCATTTTTAATTATGTTAGGTATTATCTTTACCATTTCTATACACTCAGCTATTATCTAATTTAGTTGAAATTTAGTGAATAACTTCAAGTTTACTCAACCTGAGCTTTTTAGCCCGTCATATCATATAAGAGCTTTTTAGCCCGTCAGATATTAATCAGGGTTCTTATTTTCTTACATATATTTTTAGCTACTGGCAACCTGAGTCTTATTATTACCTATGCTGCCGAGCTTCTGTTATTACACTTTGTCCCTTTTCTACTTCCCTTTTTTAACCTGGACAATACTTGGTTGCTATAGCCTTGGTCTACGATACACTCTCTACATTAGTTCACCACTGTATCACTGAATTTTGATAGCAGTTTGGTGTACTCATGCATGTGATACAATGATCTGAGTGTCATTTTCGTGAAAATATCATGCCTTTTTGTGATATATTTTTCCTGGTGGTTGCTGTGTTTGAGTAGGTTGAAATGAAACCACATCCACACCCGGAACGGCCAGATCGTCTTCGAGCTATTGCTGCTAGTCTTGCTACAGCTGGTATTTATCAATTGTAAACATTTACTGAAATCTTCCCATTTTTCTATTACTACTGATTTGCTTTCAATTTAAATTAATATTGGATACTTCTACCAATCCAGTACATCAATTTTCCTAATTTGAATCATGCAGGTATATTTCCTGGAAGATGCTATTCAATTCCAGCCAGAGAAATCACAACGGAGGAACTTATTACGGTAATTGGTTTGACTGTCACATACCTTGGATGAATATGAGGCATAGACACATACACATTTCCATTGCCTATGAAATTTATTTTAATGTTGAGTATAAGAGATACAATAGGGCTACAAAACAAATCCACTGAAGTGACTGTACATTCTTGTTGATGATCACCCAATTCTAACTTTAAAATATTGAAATTGAAGGTTCATACCTCGGAGCATATTGAATCTGTTGAAGCTACAAGCGGTGCACTTTGTAGGTATGTCAATGTCTCTCTCTCTCACGCATCTTTTGTTTCTTCATCCCTTTTCCTCTTGAAGTACATTTGTTGTTTTTAATACAACTTGTGCACTCTCATTGGTCTTTGGTGTTAGCTTCCATTAGTTTTCATTATGCTAAATATCTCATGTGATTGCAGTTATTTCACTCCTGACACATATGCGAATGAGCATTCAGCACATGCTGCTAGGTTGGCCGCTGGGTTATGTGCTGATCTGGCATCAGCTGTTGTTTCTGGGCGTGCCAAAAATGGATTTGCTTTGGTATGAATCATTGAGTTGCTCCTAATAACTGTCATCATGGATCATACAATTTTGATATGTTATCTATTAAGTGGATGCTTGTTCCTCATTAAATCAGGTTAGGCCTCCTGGTCATCATGCTGGCGTAAGAGATTCGATGGGGTTCTGCCTTCATAATAATGCTGCAGTGGCAGCATTAGCAGCGCAGGCTGCTGGGGCTAGGAAGGTGTTAATTTTAGATTGGGTAATGTCTTTATTCATAATGATTTAGTGAAATTATGCATTTGTTATGAAGATAGTGTTGAATGGGCATTCACTATGTTTTGAAAATGAGCTGGTTGTGCTTGTTGGTTATTACAGGATGTTCATCACGGAAATGGGACTCAGGAAATATTTGACCAAAACAAATCGGTGAGCTTTATTTAGTTATCAATTATTATTATGTTTTGTTTGTTTTTTATTTTTGCTCTCCATCATGTTTCTGTGAAAATGATGTTTTTTATTTTTGCTATCATTTTTAAGTTGAAGTTTGTTGTGGCTTCAAGAGCTTCATATTAACCTTTTTACGCTTTTACTGGTACTAAAGATTTCTACCTGTCCTGTAGGTCTTGTATATATCGTTGCATAGACATGAGCGTGGAAATTTTTATCCCGGCACTGGAGCTGTTTATGAGGTACATGACTGCAGACAAAATTTCAAAATAAACTGCAGCTGTTGGCCAACTCAGCCGGGTTCTTTTGGGTCTGGTATTAGCGTAAATATATTACTATTTTTCAAAGGGTGAAGAAAAGTTTTGCACCGAGTTGTGTCGCTTGTGTAATCTTGACAACAAATGGAACTAGGTCATAGTATATAATCAGGGATAGCGGCACTGAGCTTTTAAGCTCAAAAACACCACGGTGGATTGCAGAATGACCACTATATAATAGACGGTAGGCTGAAGACAAAATACAAGTATAAATAATTTACAGTACACACAGCAATGCTCAACTCAAAGTTTCCCAACTTTAAAATTGGTGGGAAATATGACATGACTTCCATTTAGATATATTTTCTCAAAACTGTATTATCTTTCCTTCAAAATACTAATTGAATGTGGCTTTCCAAATGAGAAAGTAAATATGAATAATCATATATCATTCATGTTTAATCAAATAGGTAAAAATACCAATTTAAGAGTTTAACATGGAAAATTTAAACCCCGAGGAATGAATAGAGAAGGGATAGAAAATGTAAGTACCTGGTTGAAAAATCACTTGTTTGCCAGATTTCTGCTGGAAAATGCGAAGAGAGGTGTGACAAGCAAACAGAGCTGTAACAGGGGTTCTAGGTGTGAAACAGTGAAGGAGTTTCCATCAGTAAAATCCCTCTTGCAAATAAGGAAAAGAAAATGGGTTGGCAATAACAAGATTTTCGGATATTACCAATGGTGGCCATGGTTCTTGCTGTATCTAGCCACAATGCCCACTATAGATTAAAACATCGTGACGGAATCATTGGAGTGGCCTGCTGCCTCAACTCTTCATGATGGCCATGTTCACTTAAGCATGATTGACTACTCGGAGAGGGACTTTACATGAGCTGTAGTTTTGTCCTATAGATATGGTTTTTAGATTTTGTAGGTCGGTATTGGTTACTTGGAATTCAGCATGATGTACCCACATAAGATGATCTGCTGATGCTGAATATACTTTCCTTCAGATACTTAATATTGGACTTGTGAACAGATAATGGTACACCTGCTATTGTCATGTACTGCTAGGAGGATTTTTAGTTTCCCTTTACTTTCTCTGCTGTTCTACACTCTGGTTGCAGAATGTTTTTTTTTAATTTTTTATACATCTTTATATTTTTCTTTTGTTTGTTCCTAATATCTTGCTTTTACTTTTTCGTTTGACCTAGACATTTTTTGGCTATTTATATTTATGGATTATAGGAGAAATACTGACTAATGTGTTTAAATTCTGAAAAGTGTTCATAAGTCCATCTTTATTCTTTCAGGTAGGTAGTAAGGGTGCAGAAGGATACTGTGTTAATATTCCATGGAATCAAGGAGGAGTTGGCGATAATGATTACATTTTTGCATTTCAACATGTGGTTCTTCCTATAGGTTAGTATATAATTTGTCCTATTAAAAGTTTCATAAATTTGATTCCTTGATTTTAGATAATTGAATATATAAGTAGCTCTGTTTTGAACTAAAACCTCTATTCTCAGGACTTGATTTTCTACCATAGCTAGAGTAAGTTAATTAATACACCAGAACCTATTTGCTGACTCATGAAGTCAACATCTTATAACTATTTATCAAGGGGTGATTATACATGATCAATTATACGTTTCTGCTAATTGGGCTAATTTGGTTGAGTTGCCTTCCATACTTTACATTTGGCAAACTGCATGAGGTTCGGAATTAGCGATTTATATTGAACTAGGGTGCCTAGGAGTAATGGATTATAGCATGCGTATATTGAAAATGCTTGTCTGTTTCATTGGATAGTCATATAGTATTCTCTGCTTAAAATATTAATGGTGAATCACATGCCTTTTCAGCTTTTGAGTTTGCTCCCGATCTCACCATAATATCAGCCGGATTTGATGCTGCTAGAGGTGATCCGTTAGGATGTTGTGATGTAAGGATTCTATTAACTCAACTGTTATATTATTTTTTTAGTTTTTTTATTGTGAATTGCTTAATTTGGCAAGCATCACTGGCAGGACTATGCATTGAATTACATTAATTACCATATAATAGAGTAATCCCCTTTACTGTTTAATTTTTTCTGAATGATTTTATGCTTTTTTTATTGAGGGTTAAAAACATTTAACAGGGAAATTAAAATAACCAAATTTTGAAATAATAAATCAGCATTGTGAGATTTGCATTGAAATTTTTGTCAATGGTGCAGGTTACTCCTGCTGGCTATGCACAGATGACACAAATGTTGAGTGTCCTTTCTGGTGGAAAATTGCTTGTTATTCTTGAGGGGGGGTTTGTACCTCATGCCTTTCATACTTGTTTATTCTATTTAACTCTATATTATGCTTCGTGTTGATTTGAATACATTCTATTGCAGTTATAATCTTCGTTCTATATCATCTTCTGCAACTTCAGTAATCAAGGTGAGTTCTTATGCCTTCCATTATCTGTGTTGATGATATCCCTGCATTTATTTGGCTAATCATGTAGATTTTCCCCCATGGATAATGCAATCTTTGCATGATAGTGAGAATGACATAGCAGAGCTTATTTCTCGTCGATGTTTCTGACTTGGCTTCCATTCGAGCAGGTATTGCTGGGTGAGAGTCCTGGATATGAACTGGAAAATAGTTCCCCTTCCAAATCTGGCCTGCAAACTATTCTGGAAGTCCTCAAAATTCAGAAGAACTTTTGGCCTTCCTTGGGACCCATCTTCATAAATTTGCTATCACATTGGAAAACGTACTATCTTGAGAAAAAAAGTAAGGAACTATTTGTTTTTGAACTTCACAGCCTTGTTTGGTGGGGGCATTTTGCTTTGCCATTCCCTGCATTACTAAAATACTATGTACTAGATGCTAGAATGTAGTATTTCTTGTGAAGCTTCATTTCTTTATATCTGATTATTTTTCTCATCATTATATTTGTAGGAAAACATAGTAAGAGAGGCCGAGTTCAGGCGCCATTTTGGTGGAGGTGGGGTCGAAAAAGATTGTTATACCATTACCTGAATGGCTATCTTCGCACAAGATCAAAGTGATTTTGCTTACCTGATGATTTTTTGGACAGGAATGAATACCTTGTAATTTTCAGCATGTTGTATATCCCATCTTAATCACCCAGGACAATATGATTTTTGTTTGACCATAAACATGCATGACATATTGACATTGCTAATGGCAAATTTGTGAGACTTAAGGCTCTTTCTGGGAGTTTGGTGGAAAGCTGTTAAAAGAAATTAGGAGAATGGGGAGAAGAATCTTAAGACAGCCTCTATATTCTCACTATTTTTTTGCACCCTTAGTTAATCATGTATAAATTCATAATTAATCATGTCTTATACAAAAAAAGCACAAGTATTGGATTGTTAATGGATTATCATACAAGTAACCATTAAAGGATTTGTTTATTATGTAGTAAAAGTAGTGCAATGACATTTTTTAAATGCTAACATGTGAGAAGTTGAATTATTTCTGACCAATTAAAAAGAATCAGTATAAAACTATAAGGTGGGCTGTCATGTTATCCTTTGATTCAAACTCCTAAACAACCTTGAAAGTTTATCCAATATTTGTGCATGTGCATGTTTTATACATATTAAGTACTTTGTTTTCTAGCCTCTTGTGTTTTTTAAGTTCAAAAAACTTGTTATGCACATCTCACTGAAGGAATTTTCTTCAAATGGTTGATAATCTCAAGCATTTAGAATCACCACCTTCTCATTTAATGCACACATAAATTTTCATTCTTGAACCTAGAGCTTAATTGCATGGATGTTATCACTGAGCAGGAAAGTTTTCTTTTTGGATATAAATATTATGATGAGGGAATGGTAATTTGTACAACAACAGTTACTACATTTGTACTGTTATATGAAACAGCTTAAGATAGAAGCTAACAGATTGATAATTCTTGTCTGGCATTCATTAAATGAAGTGGACTTTTATTGAGCTATATATGTGGATCTTGTCTGAAATTATTTGGAGCTTGCAGTTTTCTCTGACTACATGTGCAATAAGTGAGAGCAGAGGAAGAAGCCATATGCTCATAGCTTTATTTTTCCTGGTATAACCACGGGTACCCTTCAGTCTATGAGTAAGGAACTAATCCCTTTCATGGTGTGTGACTGCTTTTACTACTTACAAGAATCAAATCTTTGATCTTTTGGTCTACCTATTATTCAGTATGACCTTATATCATTAGACCAACACATCGTTGATATAGGCATATAACTTTAGCATAAAGCCACCAATTCCTCCTTTTCCTGTTTCCCTCCACTCTCACTAATTTCCTTCCCCCTCTCATCTCTACTGCATTTGTTGCCTTCTAATGTAAAAGTCATCCAAAAAATTTGACTGACTAGGAGAAACCCAACAATATGTTTTTAAAGGCTGCAAAAGAAAACTGTTTATCAGCATCTCTAACACTTATGAGATGTGACATAGAAAAATCTTGAGGTAAAAGAGATATGACAAACTCAATGTTGTGGTTTGCGGTTGATTGGTCAGTTTGGGTTATGAGAAATGAAGCATTTTCTTGGAGAATGAGCTTAGTTATATTCACCTTTTTCATTTAATCCAAACTAGATCTTGGATTTGGTTCACCTCTATTGTAAATAAAAATTCTTTAACTTTTGCAGATTGGTGTATGAATCTAAAACTCTGTATTTCTTTAGCTACTATAAAGATCACCGGTTGATATTTCTTTGTATTGGGTGGACACCCCTTATGCTCAATTTAATACATTATTTCCTTATAAAAAAATAATAAACAGAAGTTCATTGGCTTAATACCTTGGTATTTATACTTACACCTATCTCCATGTACACCATGAGGCAATTCTCAGTGTTACATCCACACAACCTTACAGGGAAGGGAACCAAATAAACTAAAATAGAGTCTGTGATACACATAAACTCAGTACCACTGGATTCAACAAAATACTTTTGCATAAACTACACTTGAGTAGAATTTAACATAATAGAGCCTTGTGTTTCACACAAGTTTCCTTTGAGTCCATAGTTATTACTCAAACTAACTAGTCACAAATGAAAATGTTGTTGTTATTGGTGCATTGTTGGAGGTGCCATTGGATAAGCAAGAGGGACAACATAAGATGGATGAGGATGAGCATGAGGATGCGGGTGGTGGGGTCCGGGAGGAAGCATGACAGGAGTTCCAACTGCAGATGCCATATGGCCATGAGGAGCAGCCACAGGATGCCCAACTGGTGCTCCATACATGCCTAAACCGGCATGCATATGATGAGGCTGATGAGCTCTATGCTTCACTGATTGTCCTACAGCCACTGTACTTGAAGGCATTGTGCTGCTATGCTGGCCTGTAATTGGTACCTGATTACTAGCCACATCTCTATTGTTGATACTTGTAATGTCATGGATACTCGACCTCCTTCGATCCCTATTCATCGAGTTCAATCGAATGAAGTACTTCTGTGCATGGCTTGCCACTTGAGTTGGAGTCCTAGAAATTACAAAGTTCCTTGAAATGCTTCTCCAATCTCCTTTCCCAAACTTGTCTAGACCAAGTAAAAATAACCTGAAAAGGAGATGTCTGTTATTAATTGTCTGAAATTTACTACACCTAACTCATATAGCTAAAGCATATATCATATATGTCATGAATTTTCTATCTCAAAAACTAAATTGTTACGCGAATGGAAATCGGTGAACTTATTTTATCTCTAACATGTTCTTTGTTCTTTCCTTCTACAGTCATATAAGCTTGAAGTTTGGACAATACATAAGTCCACCTATCTGGTGAGAAAGTTCAACTTTTTATTAGAAGAATGAGGAGAAAAGTACATGAATGTGTGAGTGAGAGAAACAAAGATGTGAATGAAGTATTATAATTGTACTTGTAAAAGTACCTGTGCTCTTCCTCTGTCCAAGGAATTCCTTTTCTCCTTTCTTGTTCTGATGACCTTGACAATCCTCCTTTACCACTACTATGAGAGGCAGAGTCATGTCCTAGACCAGAAAACCCACTTCCAAAATTACAATTTGATCTCTTATCTGAACTTGAAGCCTTGGAAGAGCCATGAAAATCCTTACTTGAAGACTTAGTTTCATCTGCAGCATAATTTGGAAATGGTATATGACCTGCTTCTATTGCACTAACATCCTCAACTAGTACTTTGTAATGTTGTTTCACTTCTTCCATGCTTTTGCTTGGAACTTCTGAAGCAATCTTCTCCCATTGCTCTTTGGATTCTTCCTCAGTCCAATGCATAGCTATAGCATTTTCAAATGTTTTTTCTTCTTCATAGCTCCAAATGGTTCCACTTGATGACATGGTAGCTCTTGGTTGGACTTGGTTATTCAATTATGGTTCAACTTTGGAGGATGAAAAAATGGTGAAAATTTTGTTGATGGGTGTGTATGTCATATTTTGTTGTGTGGATTTTGTCTACATTAGACAAAGTAGCAGAAGTAGTGCGCAGGATAAGGAAGAGAGTCATAATGTGTGTAGGATAAGAAAGAAAAGTAAGGTGGTATCAAACAATCAATTTAGACAGGACCACACTGTGTAAATTGTTATTGAAGAGATGTTTTATCTGTCAAGGTCCATTTTCATTTTTCCTTTTCATATCTACAAAATTTCTATAGAAGAACCTTCTCTTAGTTTTGCACTGTCAAATTCTTGGTATTTTTTTATTTCTTGACCATAGAGATATTGCAATCATAGAGTGTATAATGAGTATATACAAGAAGGGCCAATAGAACATTTTCTTTCATAAAACCATAAAATCTAGTAGAATCTCGACCATGCTAATGAATAGACCACTATTGATAAAGACTTACATGTTCATTATTTGAAATATGGATTGTTTTTGTAACTTCTTATTCAATTATTTTACTGCTAAGTAAAACTTGTGATTTTCCAACATCAGTGTAATTTTCAAATACCATCATGGATGATTTTAATAGTGATTGTATTTAGTTTATTGCTGAATTTAGTGAAGCAATATAAGATAAGAATATAGACTTTCAACTTTAGAGCTATGAGATATTGCCATTAAATTGTTTCTTATCCAATAATCATAGCTTTATTTGGAAATGCAATTATAATCTGATATAATGTTGCCTTAATGAAACTTCACAAAAATACAAAATACAAAGCACATGCTCCTACTCTCAGTAGTAATATAGTATCTTTGTCTTGTTAAGAAAAAGAGAGACGTGGCTAATTCTCCATGTCTACTTTGATATAATATGAACCACATATCTATTTTCCTTTTCAAAAAGACATTTATTAGTTCTCATTACTATGTGCAATTGCACTCTCATTTTGAAAGTAGAAAATATTATGTGAAATACACAGTTCATCAAATCTGATGTGAATGTGGCTTATATATATATACATACATGAGTATGATCAATGTTATATTTTGAAATTAAAATAACAATTTCTGAATCCACCCATGTAAAGTTTTTTCATGATTATGTCATCTTAAGAGAAAGGATCAAAATCCTACTAAAACTCATTTTTAGTACTTATTCTCTGAGAAAAGTGGAAGGCCTATAATACCTGTTTCAATTCCTCAACTACATGTTCATCAATTCCACTTAATATACATTGGTTTTAAGATGAAACTTAACATGAATACATAAAAAGAGGCACACAAGATAACACTAAGTTGAGTCATTATGTAGAAAATAAAGTGTTCAAAGCTATCAGATAACAAGCTATTTTCTTTTCACATAAAAAGCTATTGTCTTAATTAAATTGGTACATAAAATTGCTCCAAAAGTAAACATATAGAAAGTATCAACTTAATTTTGCAAAAACCTAAATTTGTGCCTTCATTTTCTACCTGTTTACTTTGTCATCAAACCAAGTTAATTAATGCACATTGCACTTAAAAAAAATCAGTTTTTTATCACTAAAATTCAGATTTCAGAAGTGACAACCTTCAGATAAGTCTAAAATCAGTACAAATTCACCAGTAATCAATTATTCATTTCTAAGTGATTAAGACATGGTGATGCCTACCATGTAACTACTTATGCATTCACTGATGATACAAACTTGAATTGGGACACAACATAGCACAAGGTTGAACTAATCCACCTCTCTTATAAACTACTTCCACACATTGTTTGGATAGTGAAGGTTCACAAAGTTGTTAAAAAATGCTATGGAGATATTAACACAAGGTTTTGTTGTGCAACATATTGTTTAATAAAAAGGGTAGTCTAATACACGAGGTTCCGAAAATATGAAGATGATATGTACATTATAAAAATCAATGTTAGACAAATTATCCACTTGCTAATTTTTTTCAAGTACAATGAGCTTGTGCTTTCTTTTTTTCATAATATAAAAAATAAGAATGAGTCTTAATCCAAAGTCATGCAGGTATAATAAAACCAGGATGTAGCAAATGGAGCATTGAAGTGACAGGTAGATGCTGTGGTTGACACATGCTATAACCATAATAAAAATCATCTTTGTCTTCTTTTCATTTCATAGATTTGAAATAAAGTGTTTCAAAGGCATCTCAACCAATGAATATTGGATAATATAACTTCAAATTTCTACCCTGAAAGTGTGCACCTTTCCACCAAGGCAAGAGGCATTTCAAAGGTTGCTGCATAAACCTTTCTCACATTATGATTTGTCTCAGGGCCCATTTATTAATTTATAAATTAAAAAAAAAATCACTTATAACATTGATTTGCTTGTTTAGTTGGACTTTTACTAAAAACATTTAACAGAAAATAAATTAAAATTCAGCTTTCAGCTTCTTATGAAAATGTTATATCAAAATCACTTTTTGAGAACCATCCTTTTTTAAAAGCCTAAACAAATTGACCCTTAATCAGCTTTTGCCAGTCTCAGAAGAGATCATGTTAATCACACCTCATTTCTGCACATTTACACCTCCAGCCTAATGATATCATTGTATCAATGAATCCTAGCATTCAATGTAAGCTAGTAAAACATTGATGGTGCAAGGTGATTTAAGTGGCTTGGAAATAGCAGTGTGAAATTACTGTTGTGAATTATAAAAGAGACATACAATCCACATCAAGCATGAGTGTCCACTAGTGAAAGAATCTTTCTTTGAGAGACACTGCAGTGCAAAAATTGAGAGTTTTAGAATAGTACAAAACCTATAATAGAGACCACTACCAAAAGCTAACAAAGTGTGAATAATATACAGCTTGATCCTTCACAATAGAAACAATACAAGGCCACAATTTCCAAGGGATGATAAGTTATCCCACATCTGCTTCTTGACGTAGATTGATCAATCAAACTCTGGTTATTGGATAGCTGTTTATTCGAAAAATATGAAAATATCTTTTATAAAATGAATTGAATAACTTACAAAGGGGGCCCCAATGCATGTGGCTCCCAACTGATGGGGTTTAGGGAGGGTAAATTGTAAGCAACCTTACCCCGTAAGTGGAGAAACTGTTTCTAAGATTTGAACTCGTGACTTGCAATAGCATTACTCTTGAGCCAAGGCTCGCCCTCTTGATTGCATGACTTACAAAAGAACCTAAAAAATGAGTCTTACCCCCACAACAACTTGTCTAAAGTCAGAAATTCTCTCAAGCAGCAGAAAGTTGGTTGTGAATAAACCAGAATTCTATCCTTTAGCAGCATAAGAACATATATGCTCAAGACCACCTGCTTCATGCTTTTCCCATAACCCGGGTGATGTAGAAGACACAACCACAACTTGTATGCAAGTTTGTTATTCTGGACTAACTTTCAGAAGGGATGCCCTTTGTGGTTTTGAAAGCACGAGGTCTTGCGTGTCCCTTGAAAGCACATGGAAAACTGCTTGAAGGTCTCTCATTAGTTTATGACAAGTTGCCATCGAGTCAACACCGCCATTTCCAGATTGCTGCAGCTGATAATTATATTTAACAGAGATATAAAAGCATTGACTGTGTTTCATTTACAGCTAAAACAATTCCATACTTAGGCATATAATATCCTGCAGCACATTATGCAATGAATAATAACGTGCTGCCGTGAGCAAAGTATTCTACAAAAGGGCCAATGAAAATTTTGAAAATATGCTCTAGCTTTAGTAATGATACATGTGAAAATACAAATGATAGGTTTTATTATACATAGATGACAAAGCAAAAACTTCAATCCAAAAGCACCCATCAGCCTAAGGCACTTGGTACCTGACACAAACTCTTGTTTTTGACAAACAGGATGGATCACACAACCATGCATTCTCCTTGGTGATTGTTTCCCCATGTATTTAGTTATCATGTATACTCTTGTTTTGAGCATTAGTCTAGGTATATTCAATTTGATTATTTGTCTTGTCGGATCCAAAACCACATAAAAAATTGAGAAAAGTTTGGAACTCATGATGTATTAACAGCTTCCATAATAACCAAAGCTGCAATAGAAATACACCTCAATAGGAACTCAAATTTAAACGACACTGCTAAACTATTTGTCCAACTTTGCTCTAAGAACCAAACTAGTTTTCAGAACAAAAGCCTATGCAAGATGCAGAATTTAACATAGTTATTCCCTTAATGCATTTCCTCAGCAACAAAGACAATGAAACACAAATATGATAGGAGAGTCACAATGTCAAATTCAACAAGATCCATTAAATCATATGGGTACCTGAATCAAGGAATTTGGTATGAAAAAACAGAAATCCAATGTGATCGAAAACAATGGAAATCTCACAGGAAATAAAAAAAGTTTAGAAATACCAACAAATAGTATATATTTGCAAATATTGTTGCTACTCTTTGTTTAAATATTCAATTATGTGAGCCAATGAGGGAGGAGTTTCTTTTCTGCTCAGAAGCACAGTATCAAATGTTAAGTGAAGGGAAAATAATTTTTTTTATTACCATGGAAAATAAAATGTTTTTATGTCCTGCCACATACTGATGATGGACTAATATTTGAGGTATAGTGATTATGATTGTAAGTGTTGCTGTCAATGTTCAAAGCTTTGAGGTATTGATATTTATACTTTTATCTCTTATTTCTCAAGTCATTAATCATCATGTTTTCTTTCCTTTTTAAATCTATCTCTTTCTTAAATTTAGAAATATATTCCAAGAAGATGAAATAAGGTGATGTATATTAGTTTTGTACATATAATAAGGTTATATATTATTACATGTAAACGTGGGGTGGAATGTTATCCTAATATCAATTGTGAATATAGGATTTGTTTGCCGGAGGTTGGGATTTTAAGTGCTGGAGGATTTTGAGCAATCTTCTTTAGTTTAAGTGCTGGAGGATTTTGAGCAATCTTCTTTAGTTCCTTAACCGCCTCGGTTTGTTGTGAGCTCCACGGAGCAGCATTCTTCTTTAGCATCTTGGAGAGTTGGCTTGTCCATTTTGCCACATTGCGGATAAAATCCCTAACCTTGGAAGCTTGAATTGATGTCACTGCCAAAACTGTACCAAATATTGACTGTTTCAAACCATTTTTTACTATCACCTGTAGCCCCTTTCATTTCATTTATATCTTGCAACAACAAAAAGAAGGAAAAAAGTTGCATTGGAGATGCTGCAAAGTGGGCATCTATAACACTTTTCTGAGCAAGCGCTGCATTGCAAAAAAGCAAGTTTCATTCATCACTAATAGAATGTTGGGTATGATGATTGAATGCAACTCAGATACCATAAACATTGGGGGTATATACATTTATCTCTTAGCAGGGCTATGCCAAAAACTTTAACCTCCATGATCTGGACAGAAATACAATCACAAAGCATGGCATAAATCTGTTTCTACCACAACCCATTGGGCACATCAAGTGCAACAAGAAGCTATTCAAAATTCATAAAATGCACGGATACCAGCTAACTCCTCTCCTTACTTCTAAACAACTAAAAGAACCGTTGCAGCCAATGACAGTTTTCTGCATCCTTCTCTAACTTATGTGTCAACTTCCTTACTTGTTCAAAACTTTTCCTTCTATCCATGCTACCCATTGGCAAAGCAAGAAATGCTTCAAATAATTGGCGAGCCCTTGCAGACCCTTGAATTATTTCACTAGGTTCAAATGCTACCCTCTTACGTTTAGAACCCACCTGCAAATTATAACAGAAAGGTTCTTTAAAATGATGAAAATTATATTGAAATTTATTTATGACATATCTGCAGGGAGGAAACATAAATTTACTGAAGATAATATTAAAGCAAATATTTCCAAATAGCTCATGTCACACTGACATCCTTTGGAGCATAAATAGGTGTTAAGAGAGCATATCCCAATGATATGCTCCCTATAATATTAGCATGTAACCAGTTTTATATGGTAGAAATTTCTCCCTACACTGAATAAACCAAGGACTACTGCTATTCTAAAGTGGGTATTCCGACTCAGGAAGCAAGTTCTTCCAAGAAATGGATAAACATGTATAACAAATAGAAAAGAGAGATGAATACTATATCAATGAGCCAGAAAAAATAAAATATACCTCCTTAATAGTATCAGTTAAGTATATTGCAGAAGGAGAAAAATCTTCCAATTCCGCAGCCTTTTCCATAGCTAGGGCAATAACACTTTCAGGGAAGTTTGCAAATTCAGCCACGTGAATACCAAAACTTTGATCACAAGCTCCTGGTTCAACCTGAGAAGTAGAATAACATGTAAAAGCATTACTTGATGCAAATGTAGATTAATATTTGAACATGGTACTGCAGAATGCCCATTATAAACCAACACCAATTATAGTTTAACATGACCTATTATGCTCAAGGAGAATGGATACCAATATATTGGCATTATATTATCCCAAGATTTTCGGGTCTCCTATATGAGCCTTCACTCTGGCCAAATGTATCTCTATTGTATTTCTATAAAAATATATTTTTGTCTCCTTCACAACTTCATATGTCCTCCTAGTAACACAGTTATAAAAGAAACATATTTTTGTCTCCTTTACCTTGTATAGCATAGTTAGCTTGCGAGTTGATGCATCAATATTTGCACTAACATGATAGTTTACCACACCAACAATTTGCTTCTGTTGATCATCTCTTAGGTTCTTAAGGGCTAATGCAGTCAGTTCATGAAAGTGAGTAGCAAACAAAGTAGGCGCTTTGATCAATTTAACAATGTGCTCACAAATGGCCCATGCTAGACCTGCACATCACATAAAAAATTAGTAAAGTGCAAAAAAATGTTTATTTGAAGTTTTAATACACAGCCTATACAAAGTCAACTGTTTCAAAATGAGTTTATTAGGATATGTACTTGATACCACTGTAAAACCCCATACCCCAAACCACTTAATAATTTTGAGGAATGCAATTCTAATCAATCCATGTCTAACCATTAAATTATAAGCAGCCACCAATTATGCACCATAAATGATGATGAGAATTGGATATCAGTCACCTTTCTTTATTTTGTAATGTATAAGGTGTAATGAAGAGGAGAGAGAGATGAGAATGGTGATGTGACATGAAAGGAAAAAAGAGATAGAAAGAAAGATAAGATGCAAAAAATGTTATAAAAATATCATAACTAAAAGATTATAAAAATTTGACATGGTGGCTCACCATGTTGCCAATTTTCCATCATATTCATAATTCTAAAAGTTAAGCAATAATGGAGCCAGATTAATTGTTTTATATCGGTGTCAACAGATGCTAACCTATATGCACAAAGCCACATTAAAATTTCTCATTTAATCCTGTTAGATCTAAATTATAGCATATGGATAACTAGGTTTGTAAATGATTTTCCCTAGCTCCATTTGCATCTTAAAGGCAATGGTGAAATACATGTATTTGATAATTATGATTCAAATTTAAGTGATTGCAACACAAACACATTAAAGGAACTGTGGAGAGTGAAATGTACCAAATCCATCATAAGTTGATGTCCCACGTCCCAATTCATCAATGATTATCAAGGACTTGTCTGTGGCTCCTTTTAATATTGATGCAGTTTCAAGCATTTCTTGCATAAAGGTAGAAACTCCACGAAGCTGGGGGAAATTAAAAAATTCCTCAAAATTCATAGTGAGGGTATAATTATGGATTTAACAAGCATCACAGGACAGCAAACCTAAAATTGCAGTTTTTACAGATGAACCTCAAAAACAGAAAGGAATAGCATTCTAAATTGGCAACATTGGATAAAAGTGATGTTTTGGTAGAAGTTGGTAATACCAAAATGACCAGTTGCAGGCAACTCCCATTTCTAATAACAAAAATTTAAAATTAAAGTGAGATATGAAGAGCTTAATTTTGTGCATCTTAAATACAAAGTCAATCCCAACTTCTATATCAAGAACCAGTCAAAAAGTTGTTTTCTGTCAAATAGACGTGTCAGACAAAATGTAAACAAGGGTAAATGTGACTAATGAAGGAGAAGAATATGGTATAGCCATATAGGACTTACTTGGCAGTCACCAGCACCAACCCGGGCAAAAATGCAATCACGGATAGATATACTGGCTTTGTCACAAGGAACAAAGGAACCAACTTGTGCCATCAAAATATTAACACCCACCTATACAGAAAAAAAAAGGTTTATGTTTATCTAGATTACAACCTCTGGTAGCAAGGATGCAGGTAGAATTGTATAAGAGGACTAAAATGTCCATACAAAGAGGCCAGGCACTCAAAATTAAATATCATGCTTAACACCAGCATATAAGCAGAAGGATAAGATCTGGATAATATTAAAATCAAGAGAAAACAGAATGATGATTAAATTCTCAAATAAAGTGGTTCAGAAGATAAGCACCTGTCGGATGAATGTTGACTTCCCACCCATGTTAGGCCCTGTTATTATTTGAAACCAGCTTTTTCCTCTGATCTGGTTTGTTGCAAAAACCAAAATAGAAACTAATCCATCATCTAATTTAAATAAAGAAATGCTTGTTATTTTCCAGGGATCACTAGGACACTTACAAGCTTACAATCGTTTGGCATAAAATCCACCAAGCCTTGTGCCTCCACACAAGGGTGTCTGCTGCCTTCTAAAATAATATCTCCTTCATTCTATTAAGGCGGAGACAACAATGTTCAATGCTATTTTTGAGTGGGGAGGCTTCCAAACCAAACCAGGGTAAAGGGGAGGGAAAAGAACAAAGAAAGTAATATTAACTATGTACCGATGAAGTGATGTAAGGCCTTGTGTAGGGAGTAGGACAGCTAGAAGCCAAATTAGCGAAGCTTAGTAACACGTCCAGTTCAGCTATTAATTCAGCTAAAGAGTCAAAAACCTGCAGAAGGAAATCCTTCAATCTAAAGCAGAACAATTAAACCGACAATAAAAGGATATATAAATATACCCACCTCAGAGAATGTTGCTGCAGTTTGAACTACTTTATTAACCAACTCTTTTTGACAACTCTTGTACTCCTCAACTATCCGTTGATACTGGTCCCCCAGTTTCTTGAGCTTCGTGTTGGTAAATTTCACTCCATCTTTACGGGTTTCCAGTACAATGAACTGGGTACTGAGTTTTTTCCTTATTTTTGGCTCTTCTTTCTTTGTGATTCTGAAAACATGTCCAAATTGAGTGCTCTTGTCTAACTTCAATGCTTTATCTATAGGCAGATCAAGACCATCAGCAGTTTGTCTATGCAAGTCATGTATTTGGCTTTCTATTAACTCCTGCTGCTCCTTAAGTTTAGACAGTCTAGGGTCATAACTTGAAGAAATCATGTATTCCCTGTTCTCCAGTTGATCAAGGTCAACAGAAACTTCCACAAGTCCAATGAATTTGTTTAGGTGATCATCATCAGTCCATAACTCAAGAGGTTCCAAATATCTTTTCCTCATCATTGAGGAAAATTGTCCATCATAATTTTCCAGAGCACTTTTGATGTAAGGTATTCTTATGCTTGACTGCAATCAAAAGGCAACAATGGAGTTAAGAGGCCATATAATTATCTATATATGGACAATTCTATATAATCAAAAATATTATTAGAGGGATGTAAAGTGAACTCCAAGGACATATAAAGCATGCTTTTGCAAATACATATATAAAATAAGGAAAGGGAGGAGGGAGCTATGGGACTTTTCATGACATTTATCCTGAAATATCCAACAGAGAACTGAAGAACATGTCTGTTTTTTATTAATATAATGATGAGTTGATGATAATATTATTAACAAAATTTTAACCAAAAATAAAAGGAGAATGAAAGTTCTTGGTTCATTCTTCATTCCAACATGACCTCATTTCTGAGGCAATAAAAAAAGCTGCTAATTTTAAATTTAGAACTGCTAAGAAAAGGGGGCAGAACTGTATTATATATTTCAGACGTGCACCACAACGCAAATACAATTCTGTGATAGCATAGTAAAAGAAAAATCCTACATCTTCCATCAAAAACTTAACAGTAAATACAGGTAAAACATTACCTGATAAAGTTTAATAATATGATGCAGGCCAGCTCTTCGCTTCAGAAGATTGTGCACCAATCGCTCAATGTCTGATATTCTTTTTAGATGCTGTTGCAGATCTTGGCGAAGCAAAGCATCCTCTACAAATGCTTGTACTACATCCAGCCTGGAATTAATTTCTATTACATCTACTAAGGGCTGTTTTAGCCACATGTGCAATAACCGTTTTCCCATCCCAACTGTACAAGTTCTGTTCATGAGACCAAACAAACTGAAATTTTTGTTTGCATCAGTTTTGCTTTCCAGAACATTAAGAGCTGCCATGGCTGCGGAGTCTAATCTCATGTAATTGTCAAGATTGTACCTACGAAGTGTATAATTTCCATAATTGCTTTCATCAGCAAGCAACTCAGTATAAGATAATAATGCCCCCAAAGCACCAGGTGCAAATTCAAATCCAGCCACTAAATCTCGTACTGGTTCAAGAGAGCCTTTAACAAGCCTGCCAAGATCCTGTACTAGATCCCTTGTTTTGAACTCAGTTTTCTTTCTCTCAGTTAACATCACACCACATTTAGTCAATGCATCATGCAACACTCTATTTTCGACAGATTTACCACACTCAATAGGCAGAATGCACTCTTTGCAGCCAAGAGCAACCAATGCTGACTCCGCATTAGTGAAGTGGCTGTCATCAAGGAATTCAGCCATCCCAAGTACTCTCCTAGTTAGATCAACAAATCCTAACCCAACAGTGCAACCATTTTCACGGAAGTAAAGTGACAACGCAACAACAGCCGGAGAATCTTGCATTTCAGAGTTAGCAAAAAGAACATCTTCAAAACTGCCAATATTACCAGGTGTTCCACTTTTGACCAGTTTCCAATTAGAAGTACTTCCTTCATAGAGCTCCAGAGTATGGTCTGTTCTCTCCAAAAGTAGATCACGGGCAATTGTTTCAAACATGTTCTTACTGACACTTACACTAGAAAGAGAATCCGGTCCATTACTCAGTTGTCGCAAAGCAGTAGTAGTGTGGTAGTAGGTCTTAGCAACAAAAGTTGCATTCTCACCATGAGCAGTATAGTAATCCTGAATAATTTAACAAGGACCTTTGATGAACTGATGATCATCATAATGTGTAAAAGGAGGAAACAAGAAATAAAGAATCCCATTGAAACATTCTATTGGAAAACTCATCTATCTTGAAGCCATACTGATAGTTTATAAACAGAATTGTAGGAACTCTTAAAAATGATAAAATATGGCAGCTTAATGGTTTGAAAATCAGACAATTAGATAATAGCTTTCAAGACATAGTAATTTCATCATATATATTTCAACAAAGCACTACTGATACAGAAAAAATATACCTTTTCCTTATGGCACATATTATACAGTAACATTGAAGACTACATAAGCATTTGAAAATCAAGGACCTAGTCCTAGCCAAATTAATTCAGGATTACAAAAAATTGAAATAACTAAAAATCAATGAGGTGAAAGAAGTCTCTTCATAAACATTTATTCTTCTTCAGGAAATTCACAAAAGAAAAATAAATGAAGATTGAAGAGATAACGGCATTTCAGAAATCGTTAGCTGCCTCTCAAAATATATTAAGGGCATGCCTAGTGGGAAAGGGATTACTCAGCCTTTAATGAAAAGAATCATTCAAAACATAATGAAGAAAATATGAATATCAGCCACAAACTTACCCGGCGATTGAAAAAACGAATTGCTCTTGGATCCTATACCAAAAAAATGGAAAACAAACAACATCAATTTACAAACTTGGTCTGAACCACTCAACAACAGTAAGCAAAGGAATAAAAATGGTTCATGTACATGCACAGTGATGTGCCTTTTCAAGTTTTCATCGTGTCTATGGTTAAAGTAACAAGCAGACAATGGGGAAAATGCAGGACTCACTAATGCTTTCACATGTCATCACATAGACAAATATTAGTGTTGTGGACGAATAATATCATATTTTTGCTATGACATACAGTGTCAGGTACAGGGCAAGGTTAACAGAATCCCTTGATATAGGGCTCAATTGTTTTTTAATGTTATTTTAATTATACTATATTCGATATTTTAAAAAACAATATTTTAATGATAAAGGCTAATTTAAGACCAACCCCATACATTCGTACACTACGTTTAGACTTAATTTCCTCTGTTATCTACTTTCTTTTTTTCTTATTGCTACTTCATGACTATCTCTTATAATTGTTAACTCTTATTATTTTATCTTTCTATTATTGATTATCAATCTTACAAAATCTCTTTTATTTCACATCAAATTGTTTTTATTCGTGAACATGAAGGTAATGTAATGTTTGCTGTTTGCACACCAAAAAAAACAAAATAGAAGTTACATAACTTTTAGTAAACCAAAATGTTCCACTTATAATCCCATATCTGATACAAATAAATTTATAAAATACACCAAACATAAAACAACACTCATATCTTGTTCTGTGATGTTCTAGCATATCTACCAAATGCTACCAAAGTGGTAGAAATAATAATATTTGTTGCTTACAATCAACCATCTCCTTACTCTATATTATCTCTTTGCATCACCATTGATGTTGCTTTCATACTTGATTCTCAAAATATAAGATTAACTTTTTTAAGCAACATCAATTAAATTAACAGAATGTTTTTATCACCCTAAAACTGTGATTATATTTACTGATATTTAGTTTCTCTTAAAAGTATATTACTATACATTAGTTTGTCTACAATTTAATGTACTAAAAAACAAAGTTAGCTTAATGTGAAACATTATTAGCATACTCTTAGCAATAAAAATGAAAATGATGACATATATATATATATATATATAGCCCAATATAAACAGAGACTAACGAATAAGAGGAGAAAAGGAGATACTTACATTAGGTAGGGTTTTGTAAAATGATAGAAACCCTTGTGCTTGCTTAGAATCTATCAAAATATAATAAAAAACGGTAGAAAACATTAGAAAACTTCAAATTGTAGCCAATCAAAGAAGAAAATAAAGAAGAATGATACCTAGTTTAAGATCGGGGAGTTTATTGTGGAGTTGATCGAAGTTTTCAGGCATTGCTGAAATTAGGGCTCTACAGTGAAACTGAAAGTGTGTGTGTGAAGTGCGAATGATGAGTGTTAGTGTTGTGGGAATTGGGGAATTTATAATTGTGTGGTAGTTCTGGCGGGAAATACTCGCGGGCTTTCGCTGAAGGAGGGTTCACAATCACAATGTTCAAATCTTCAAGCCCACTTCACTTTTTTTTGCCTAGAAAAAAATATATGGACCGATAAGTTTTATATATTTTTACTATATTGTTGACTCTTCAAAAAAAAATGATACAAATATATTTTTACTATATTGTTGACTCTTAAAAAAAAATGATACAAATAAATGATAAATTATATATTAATTATATATAAATTTTTATACTAACAATACATACATATTAACCTCTTATATGCCAAAAATAATTGAATACACCCACTTACTTTCCTATTTTCCTTAATCCTTTGCAAGACACAAGAGAGCTTAACAAACTTCATTTTCCCATCTCCCCCACAATAAAACAAGCTACATTCCCTTACTCAGTTTTTGATTTCATCCTGGTTTTGGGTTTTTTTTGCATGTGTGGTTAAAATAGTTAAGTGATTAGTTAGTTTGGTTAGAATAATTAGTTTTTCTATCTTTTATATAAAGGATTTAATGTAATTTTGTTTTTCAATTTATTCAATATTCAATGAATAATATTATATTTTTCATTTTTCTTGTTTTATCAAGAAGAATTCATGCATAGCTCTACCGTTTTGACATAGTATCAGAGCGTTATTATTTATTTTTTTATAGCTTCTGCTTTTCTTCTTTTTCTGCCATGAGATATATTATAAAACTCATGCTTCTTGAGGTTGTGTTCTTTGCAAAAAGTATGCAAGATTGATAAACAACTTACTATCTTCAACATCATCTTTTTCATCAGCATCATTTTAATGCATCATTGTCTTCACTGAGAAATCCAAGAGAATCTTGGTCACAAGCCTAGGCTTCTTTAACAACATCAAGAGTTATGGTATATTATTGCATTTAATGTAAGACTCTTACTTTTGGAATTCTAATGATAAGTTGTGGGTCCATACTTGTGTTCAAGACTTTGCACTAATAGGTTTAGACATGTCTAACCATTCATCCACATCTTCTTCACAATGTGTTGGCACTTCAAGTTATTGCAATACCTCATCTATCAAAGGTTCACTTTCTAAAATGGCATGCACAAAGCTTGCTATTCTCTTTTCAACCTTTCAGAAAATGTCACTAAGAATAACATTATATTCATCAAGGAGCTTCTAAAATCTGAATCTCAACATTTTCATATTCTTTATCATTTACCTCAATTATTTTTTTACTATTCTATTTTTTTACCCCTCTCTCATTAAACACACAACATTGTTAAAGTGTATAATTTTTCTTCTTTGAAGCAACATATTCAGATCAAGATTAAGGTCCATTTTATTTTCTCTCTTTCATCCATTATGATTGGTTTGGTTGGTTGAACTTCTTCAAATAGATGGCTAAGCTTTGGATGAAGTTGTTTCTGCTTATGGTGGTTAAACGTCTTGCTTCGCATTATGATTTCAAGACTGAGAGATGAATATTCGCTCACCAACAAGAGAAGGTAATAGAGTATATCATTGTATTCAACATAATTATTTCAAACTTGAAATGCTTAATACATTCCAGCTTGTGGGGGTGTTAAAATAGTTAAGTGATTAGTTAGTTTGGTTAGAATAATTAGTTTTTCTATCATTTATATAAAAGATTCAATGTAATTTTGTTTTTCAATCTATTCAATGAATAATATTCTTTTTTTCATCTTTCTTATTTTATCAAGAAGAATTAATGCATAACTCTACCGTTTTAGCATGTGTTTGTTTATCGTGTGTATTTGGGTTTCTTTGACATGGGTTTTGTGGTTCATTGGCATAAATTTAATTTTTGGGCAATTCAATCTTCATAACTTACATGTAGAAGTTGTAAAATTTACAGCTTCAACACCTAGGTGATGAAAGTGTGAATTTTCAGAAATTCAATCTTCATTACTTTACTATAGAAATTGTGAAATTTTCAACTTGTATGGCTCAATTGTGGTTTCACTAGAAATTCTCCTACTCCAACTTAAAAGATGAATCATTTTATTACAATGTATAATGTGTTACTATTTACGTTATAAGTATGCTTTGATTAAGGATTTGATGACATTTGACTATTTTAGTTTAAGTATGTTTTGATTATGGATTGTATTCATTTCCAGTTGAAAATTAATTAAATGGGACATATAATTTCCTTTTATTCTTTATTGCTATATGATATAAGACTTTCAATTTCCCTTTTCTCTTTTCTACTGGATTTGGTTTTTGTTATGGTGTGGTAGAAACTCAAGTTGATTCGATATATATATATATATAGAGGTTGTGTTCTTTGCAAAAAGTATGCAAGATTGATAAACAACTTACTATCTTCAACATCATCTTTTTCATCAGCATCATTTTAATGCATCATTGTCTTCACTGAGAAATCCAAGAGAATCTTGGTCACAAGCCTAGGCTTCTTTAACAACATCAAGAGTTATGGTATATTATTGCATTTAATGTAAGACTCTTACTTTTGGAATTCTAATGATAAGTTGTGGGTCCATACTTGTGTTCAAGACTTTGCACTAATAGGTTTAGACATGTCTAACCATTCATCCACATCTTCTTCACAATGTGTTGGCACTTCAAGTTATTGCAATACCTCATCTATCAAAGGTTCACTTTCTAAAATGGCATGCACAAAGCTTGCTATTCTCTTTTCAACCTTTCAGAAAATGTCACTAAGAATAACATTATATTCATCAAGGAGCTTCTAAAATCTGAATCTCAACATTTTCATATTCTTTATCATTTACCTCAATTATTTTTTTACTATTCTATTTTTTTACCCCTCTCTCATTAAACACACAACATTGTTAAAGTGTATAATTTTTCTTCTTTGAAGCAACATATTCAGATCAAGATTAAGGTCCATTTTATTTTCTCTCTTTCATCCATTATGATTGGTTTGGTTGGTTGAACTTCTTCAAATAGATGGCTAAGCTTTGGATGAAGTTGTTTCTGCTTATGGTGGTTAAACGTCTTGCTTCGCATTATGATTTCAAGACTGAGAGATGAATATTCGCTCACCAACAAGAGAAGGTAATAGAGTATATCATTGTATTCAACATAATTATTTCAAACTTGAAATGCTTAATACATTCCAGCTTGTGGGGGTGTTAAAATAGTTAAGTGATTAGTTAGTTTGGTTAGAATAATTAGTTTTTCTATCATTTATATAAAAGATTCAATGTAATTTTGTTTTTCAATCTATTCAATGAATAATATTCTTTTTTTCATCTTTCTTATTTTATCAAGAAGAATTAATGCATAACTCTACCGTTTTAGCATGTGTTTGTTTATCGTGTGTATTTGGGTTTCTTTGACATGGGTTTTGTGGTTCATTGGCATAAATTTAATTTTTGGGCAATTCAATCTTCATAACTTACATGTAGAAGTTGTAAAATTTACAGCTTCAACACCTAGGTGATGAAAGTGTGAATTTTCAGAAATTCAATCTTCATTACTTTACTATAGAAATTGTGAAATTTTCAACTTGTATGGCTCAATTGTGGTTTCACTAGAAATTCTCCTACTCCAACTTAAAAGATGAATCATTTTATTACAATGTATAATGTGTTACTATTTACGTTATAAGTATGCTTTGATTAAGGATTTGATGACATTTGACTATTTTAGTTTAAGTATGTTTTGATTATGGATTGTATTCATTTCCAGTTGAAAATTAATTAAATGGGACATATAATTTCCTTTTATTCTTTATTGCTATATGATATAAGACTTTCAATTTCCCTTTTCTCTTTTCTACTGGATTTGGTTTTTGTTATGGTGTGGTAGAAACTCAAGTTGATTCGATATATATATATATATATAATAAGTAGTACATTATATTCTCTAGGATTTTAAAGAATGAATGATGATTACAATTGATAGTATAATAACAATGTGATAAACTCTTAAAAAGTATACATATTTTGTTCTCAATTAAATTTGTTACACGCTACTACTTTGTAGCGAAGTAAATATATAGTAATAACTATTGTACAAATAAACAAGTCACATGCATCAATAATTATTGTCCCCATGTGCAATTACCCAAATAGGAGGTTTTATAGTTGGTGCTAACATGTAGGGTAGATATGTGAATGAAATGAAATGACCCTAAAGGTTTATAAATGTGAAGTCCCACCTTTTATATAGGATGAGATTAGTAGAAGAATTTATAAGTAAAATGACTCACAAAATCATTCTTATACAATTTTGGGTCAAAATGTAGTATTGTATCTTCATTCTCCAAACTTAGTAAGAAGTATATAGAATGTTGCTCCAATTGTGATTTGCAAAGATAGTATTTAAATAAATGTATGGAATAATTAATAATAAAGATAATACTAAATAAAGGTTTGAAGCAAAACGTTTAAAAATAAAGGGTAGACAATTTTATTGTGTTCCCACAATTATCAGTGCAAGAACTCTCACAAATTAAAACGACACACGTATGTCCTACATATTCAACTCTGCTTTGGTGTCATAGTTATTTGAATAAAATATATCTTCCAATAAATTTATTCATACACAATAAGAAAGTATCATTAATAAACAAAAAAAAATGACATGCATTACTTTTTTTCAATCATTTTTATAGTTATTTACTGTGTGAATGAAATCAACCACATAACTAATAAGGATCTACTATCCCTAAATCCTAAAGTCCGTCTCATATCAATCACAATATATTATATCATTACAAAAATTAATCATTTATAACTTTGTTTATTACAGACTTAAAGATAACAGATTCTCGTCCCCGAAACAACCCTTTGCTTTGCCATATATCTATCTATAGTGGTTTGTGGTTCTTGTAATTAGATAGATCTCTATAGATAGAATGAAATAAAGAGAAAAGGGTTGTTTGAGATAAGTGGGGAGAACGGCATGAATAAATGGAAAGAAAGGTAAACTAAAATAGTAAACTTTGGTGTATATGTACTATATATATTAAAGTAGTGCTTTTATGTGTAAATGGACCATTGCCATTTCGACAACAAAGATAGAGATCTTAGAACTATGGGAAGTTCCAATTGGGTAGGAACAAGTGGCAAGTACAAGTGCATAACCAATCCCTAACTTTTCTTACTTTCTTTCTATCCAGCTATCACATGATACTGATATAGAAACGAACGAAACTCCTCTCCAATAATAGAAAGAAAAGTACCATAAAATAACAAAGGAATGTATATTGATATTTGTATTTTTTTTATTTAGAGTGAGATTATACTTTTACCTTAAAACTTAAAGGAAAAAATCACTTCTCCATCCGACTCGGGAGAAAGGTATAAGGAAAACTGATAAGGTTAGCACGCATGGGAAGGGGAACCAACAATAACAACACCATTCTCAAATAGACTATATACAATGTGATAGAGACATAGATATCTTCAACGACAATGAATGAATGAATGAAAGAAAGAGATAGTGGATGATGGCACATCTCTTTTTGGTGAAAGTAAGGGACTCAGGAACCCCTCAGTCAAAGGGATGGCTACAATTGCAGTGAATGGCAAAATAATTGTACCATCTCTCCACCATTTTCTCTTTTAGGGTTAAGTACATAGACACGTGTAGGTCTTTTGTGGTATATTATATGCCCTATGTAACATACATCAATGAAAATTTTGATAATATACATTATTGTCTATCAATAGAGGAATCTCATAATTAAACAAAAAGTTAGATGAAAGAGTTGAATAGATTCGAATCAAGTCAATTCTGAAAAAGAAATTCGAATAACTTTGATAATATAATAGAAAGAAATCAAATCATACATATTGTATATCTCATTGTGGCTAGGTTATTTTTCTTTGTTTAACCCATTTGATTATTACTATAATATTAATAGTAATAAGTAAAAAAAGGCAGAAAGAAAAAGTAAGAAAATAAATTGCTTATATTATGTAAACGTTGTGGTGAAAAGTCATGTCATGTGATATCCTACGGATTAGGATCATTTGTTCCAAATTGTATCTCATTCTATATCTCAAACAAATCAAAATGTGACTACACCTTAATACTATTATGTAGTTATATCAGGTTTATTTTTCAAATCATTCTGAATCTTATCCTTAATTTGTTATAATCAAGTGATGAATGTCAAAAGTAACATTATGAAGAAAGCATTAATTCTTCTATCTATGAATTTAGTCCATGCAAGGTCAATGAGATGCTTGATATGCTAGCTAGTAACAATAAAGCAGAAGGGTTTTTAGTTCTCTGTCAACTTCACACAACACAGTGCGCACCACGTGAAGTGGCACGAGTTAAAACCTTTTCTATCCACTAACTTGTCACTATGTCGTTCTAGATTACAACAACTTTTTCTCAAAAGAAATGGTGCTTTAGTCCTTGTTGTCTACAATAACTTGCTCTTGTTGGCTTCCTTATTTCCCTTACCTTATGTTGACCCACCTCTCCTTCTGTCAATGTATGTAACATTCATGGTATAGTACAATTACAATGCTGTCGATTCGAGTCTAACCAATAATAAAAAAGGGAGTTATAAGGTGGTTTGATGATGTGAAGGAGATTGAGGATTCGAGTCTGACTCACAACAAAAATACTAACATACAAACTATTGTCGATGAAAAAATATATACGATGATGTAATATAAATAAATTTCTCTCCCGTACTGGGATATACCATGGTGTAATAGAAATGGATTTCTGGGGGAAAAATATATGATGGTGTAATAGAAATGGATTATCATATGTCATAATCATACATATGCAGTGTCCTCTCCAACCAAACTCGGTGTAATAAGATGTTATATATAGTACCCTTGTCCCTCTCATTACTCAGTCACCCTACAAGGTAAAAAGGAAGCATGTCTTTCTCAAATTATAATGTTTGGATTCCTTTACTTCCATGGAAACAGGAACAGACTAAGATGATCATGAAGTGAAAAGGATGGGAGAAAAATATATGTTCTTGTTTCAATACAAGGGAGGAAAGTGAACATGTCATTCTCAAACCAAAGCTAGGGTTATTTGGTGCAATATTTATTACCAATTAATTATGTATTCCTCAAATAGCTCAATCAATGGCAATGACCTAATTCCATACCCCATTCAGTTTTACTCCTCTAGGCCTTTTTCCATTGAAAGCAACCCAACCTCAACACAATTAGAAACAACCAATTCATGTGATCTTCTTCTCTCTCCTCATCCTCCTTTGTCCTATTTTCAGTTCCCTTTTCCCTTTGAAGACCATGAAATTTTCCTTGAACAGCAACATCATCATGACTTACTTCATCACCAACATTCTCTAGCTGTTGAGATTGTTAATGATGTTAACATGGAGAATACTGGTATTATTCCTGATCATAAGGCAGGATTACAAGGTACGGATCCGCAGGTCCCAATAAGAAAATCTAGCAAGAGAGATCGGCATAGTAAGATCAATACGGCTAAAGGACTGAGAGATCGAAGAATGAGATTGTCTCTTTTAGTTGCAAAGAGGTTTTTCAGTTTGCAAGACATGCTAGGCTTTGACAAAGCCAGCAAAACTGTGGACTGGTTGCTGAATCAAGCAAAAGTTGAGATCAAGCAACTAGCAAGAGAAAAGAATATGCATCATCATCATCATGTCAATAGTGCATCTTCGACTTCGGAATGTACTGAAGCTATGTCAAGCTTGGATGAGATTGCAGTGAGTGGAAATCAAGAACAAGTTAAGGGAGCAACAAAGAGAAGAAGAATCAAGGTTTGTAGAAAGAGTGCTTTCAAGCATGTTGGTAAGGAATCAAGGGAAAAGGCAAGACAAAGAGCAAGAGAAAGGACTAGAGACAAGATGATGAAGACTAGGTTGCTAGTTGAAGCTCATGAATCAAAAAAACAATATAAAGAAGGAGCAATAAACAATAATCTTAATTGTCTATCTTCTTGGAATCCCTTTGAAATTGTTAAAGAGTGTGCAGGTACTCAGAGCCAAAGTGTTGATCCCTCCTTGGGTGTGATGAATGAAGCTGAAGAACGAAGCTCTCAAGGGAAGGAACATTTCGGAACTGAAGATAATATAGAGCATGAAGATTCTCTAGTGATCATGAGCAAATGGAGCCCAACCATGATTTTCAATTATTCTTTGAGTAACACAGGAATCCTTCAAGAGGTGATATAATTTTCAAATTAGTAACACACTAACACCCAACTTAGCATGCTTTCACCAAATTCATTAGCATGCTTGATTTTTGGTTCAATAATATAGCAATTTCTATTCCACTCACAACCATGCATTTCCTAATTAAACTAAGAACATGTGAGATTAAAGGGGTAATCCTGATTGTGATTATGGTTATGGTTATGGTGTGTTTATGCATTTGTGAAACCCATAACATTTCTGACCATTACTCCATAAAACTGTTTGCAGCATCAATTTTCAGAATTTCAGTCCATGGGAAAACCTTGGGGGGCTTACAACAATCACAACATATCTAGTCTATGATCATGTTTGTATGTGAGCAGAATAAAATACAAGGATGCTGTGTATTTCTTTACTTTCCTTTTGGCGTGTAATGTTCTAAGGTATCTTCCATCTACTAGAATATGTGAAACAATATTTGGCAAATCATTCTATGTCATATCACATCTATAAAACGTTACCTCTTTCATGTTTCTGCTCCTTGACCCTAAAGATTTATTTAGTCAAATGGTACAAATTCATTAATCTCTTATAATAGTCTTAGCGATTAAGAAAAAAAAATACGGATTGCACCTTCCCCAACCCTGATTGGATATGCATTTAACCAGCTTTAACATTTTAGCTTTGGAATGGAGAAGTTTTCATTATATGCTGCAATATATGGCTGTCATATATATCCTTTTAAATACCTATTTCAACGGCGTGGTTGTTTTCTTTTCTCAAAGTCCAATCATCCCTGGGAAAAGTGTTAGGGTTATTTCTCAGATATTAGTATGATAAGCCTACAAAAAAAATATAAGTTTGATAATTACTTGTTCTATGGGTAGCTTTCATTCCTTGATTTTCTGCAACTGGTGCATTCAGTTTATCTTTATAGAGGAGATATTGAATGGACACTAAATCCAAATTGGCTTAGTTTAAGTATTAAACATACAAATTATTTAGCTTAATTACATTAATTTAATATATGTGTGTGTATAGAGAAAATGTTTACAACTCTAGAATTGAAAGAGAGTTATTCCATGTCCTTTTGCAATTCTTTTTGTATGAGAGGAAAAACATTTAATACTCAGAAACATGACCCTTAGCTTAATTATTACATTAGTTTCAAGTTCTAGTTTTTTACATTCTTTTCTAACCTTCAAGTTCTAGTTTTTTAGGGTTTTGAAATTAGTAACTTTAATTTCTTGTCTAGTATTACAAAAAAAGGTTTATGATTCACACAAAACAAGTTTATACCAATTGACAATTATGTCTAATGTATTTTGGGCTATTCTGCAACATATTTTCCAAGTCTGTAACACATTGATTGCAATGGTAACTATATCTGTTTTTTCAAAAATATATTTCCATAAATTATTCCTTTTCCTCTTAAAAAGTTTTATTTGTTTTCCAATATTGTCTATGTTTTGTATAAAAGTATAAACGTGTTTACTTTTTTTTTAAAGCTATGTCTGTCGTATTAAAAACAGTTAGGAAACCGAAATATTTTCATTTATACTTCATAAAATCATTTTTTACGGTTTCACATAAATCAAGAAATATGGAGCTTATAAAAATTATAATTTCATTAATAAAACTAAATTATATTTTCTTCACATTGATTTTGTTTTAGGAAATATGATTTTTTAGTAATCAATTCACTTAGATATACAAAACTTTGATGATAAACTAAAACTAAAAAAATATTATAAAAATTATAAGATTTTGATACAACTTGGAGTTTTGAAGTCAAAGGAAAATAACCTCGATACTTGATTGCTTACATCAGTCTAAATAGTAACATGGTTGAAGCATCCAGTAAATTCAGATAAAAGAATATTCTATAGTTGATTCCAAAAATATGGGAAGAATTGATGTGTGTAAATCTAATTTGGTAGAATTTTTAAGATTATCTACTAGTTACAAATATTAGCATGTTTAAATCTGAAAAATGTTATTTTTTATGAATAAAGAATGTGCTTAATTAGTAAATTGGAGTTATTGCTGTACATTAACCTTGTTACATATTTTATTGTAATGTTATTAGAGAAAAATTACAAAAATGTATATTATTTCTTTTTTTTTTGTTCATTTTTCTCAAAACATATTACAATAGAAATAATATGCATTAATGAATTAATCAATCTTAATCTAACTTCAAAATAATATAAAAGTTTAATAATACAGTTATGTAAATGCCATTTATTATTAGTTATGTTAAATCTATAATGCTTAATTTGTTGCATTTTTTCGGGTGTATAAAACGTGGATATTCCCTCACATGGTTCTTTGTTTAAAAATATTTTTTGTATAAAATGATTAAATATGATACATGTCATAATTTTAATAGTCAAATGAAAAAACTCATCTCATTTATAAGGAAATACTTTATTCTCTTTACGATTTTGATATAAGCTGTTAGTAACACTGGAACTAGGTTTTTAGTCATTTAATGAGATAAGGTCCATAATATAGGAAAGACCTATTAGCCATATTTTTAGAGCTTTATTAAGAAGGATGGTTTTGCTTATTAGAGCTTCTTATTTGGCATACTAAAGTTTTATTTGACACTAGTTTTAAGGTGATATTTGACATGTTTCTGAAATTATATTCATAAAAAAGACCAGACTCTATAATCTATTAACTAGTTTTCAGAATTGTTCATGGCTGTTCTCAATGTTATTCGGTCAGAAGTTAAGAGTCAACAAAGAAAATGAGTCTTTTGGATAAGCATAGCAGCGGCCACCAGCAAAGAAAGATTCAGAATTGAAAAGGGCCACTCCGACAAGCGTGGCTTTCTTATCCGAAGTGGACATAGATCACTCGTTTTCAACCGTATCTGATTTCATATCTCGAATCAATTATATATTACTATATGGATAAAAGAAAATAAAAGTAATATTCTAATTAGTTTGATATCGGAATGAAATATGATACACGGTTCCAGACACAACTACTACAGAAGGTTTCACTTATTAATTCAGCCGTCCGAGAAAAAAAAAGAATTTTTATTTTCTGGGCACGATTTTTTAATTTAGTGATCTACTTTTAATTCAAGTTCATAGTAATAAAACTTGCTTTTCATTTTAAAGCTATGATTTCTTTAATCAAAATTATAACCTGACTGTTATGAGTCTTAAATTCTCTATCTTGCTTGAAACTTATGATTGAACTATAATTTTTTTAGAGAAGTGAACTAGAACTAAATTATTATTTGTTAAAAGGCAATTTCTATTTACATAAACTTTCATGTTTTCTAATAAAGTTTCTTTATATATTTGAATCATTAGACTTTTAAATTACTCTTTACCTGAAAATTTATAAAATTCATGAGCATATGTGCAGCAGCAAATGGTCTTCACTATTTCTAATGTCAACTTATCATTTTTGGAAATTTATAATGTGCCCTGAAGTCAAAAAGAAAAAAAAATATTTTTTCTCTAAATTTATGTACAACTTAATAACACATACATCATTTTTTGACAATTCATTAAATATATGCAAAAGTATGTGTCACTGATTCCACATATCTAAATTGATTTCAGATAAAGTCCTATCATATTAGAGACTATATAGGTCTAAGGACACTCCCATTGTGTAAATTTGAATAAAAAATAAAATGAATTAGTCCATGAGATAATACAAATTAAAAAAATATAGGACCACAATTATATATCAGAAAGTTATAAAATTTAAGACATAACCATGGAAACAGAAAAGAAAACTCTGATAATATCAACCGAAGAAGAAAACATATATTTTTTTTATTGCATACCCCAAATTTATTTTTGTTCTCACAACTCTTGGGGCAGAGACCCAAGCCTTTAGAAAGCAAGTTAAAAAAGCTGATTAAAGAAAAAGTAAGTTAAAAGGAGAGAAATAAATGAACCCTAATTTGCCTTAACAAAAGTGGTTTCAAATAATTTCCTGCTTCATCGCTTATAGATCTCAGGAAACATAATGAATGACAAGAAAAATGACATACCCTAAAACCAGGATCAAATCCAGAAACCCACCACAAAAAATGACCTAAACCAAAATCTGATCTAATATTAAAAAAGAAAAAAGCACCACTGGAATGGTTCTAATTCCATTATCTATTATGTGATGAAATTAACAAATCAAGGAAGTAATTTTATCTTTCCATTTTTCTATCAAAAAATAAAAGAAAGGTGAGAAGAAAGTAGAACAAGAGAAATTACAGTGGGTAAAGAACTATGCTAGATCCATAGTCTTTTCCTCCAGAGCAGTGATCAAATACTCAGATCCATATTTTTAATATTAAAAATAAAATATTTGATTTCAAGTCATTACTTAGTTGATGAGTATATATAACATATATAACATAGAAGAAGAATGAATGATTCTAGAAACAGAAAATCCATCCCAGATGTACCTATATATGGCATGTCAGCAACCTTAGAACTCACTGAACATTGTTGAAAAACAAATCGTACAACCTTGCTAAGATCTTCACCACTTTTAGTACCTTTAACTTATAACCCTTTTTGGCCTTTCCCTAACATTGATTGGCATCAAAATTACTATAAATAACAGATCACAGAACCAAAGAAGGGAACCTAGCAAATAGTTCTAAATATGCAGATAGATAGAACATGATTAGGGATAGAGGGTAGCTCCTGAGAAGCCCTAGGTAGGTAGGTAGGTAGGTATGAGATATAGGATGAACAGTGGTGAGAAATCAGAAACCCTAATGGGAATGGATGAATGATGGTGAAGGGACCATTATTGTAGAACCCACCAATCAAGGGCAGGTTGGATTGAATCTCAAATATGGCAAAAGGCAATGCTGTACCATCTTGTGTTTGGGGACTAGCTTAAAGGGTTCTTACTAGGGCAACAAAATACTTGCACCAGTACAAGTGTTTTTCTTATTCTCTATTCTTTTTTATTAACATATGTTGTCTTTGTTTATTAACATATCTTAGCTTAAAGGTGATAGTCTAGTCGTGTAATGTCTCGCTAGACTTTTAGAATTGTCAAAAAGCTAAAAGTTTGATTCTGGATAGCAATACTTGTTGAAGAAGATAGCCACATTCTAAGGGTTAGTTTGAGAGTTGGATTTTGGAGGGGAATATAAGTCTTGGAAATCATGAAATACACTTGTGAGATGACTCTCAATCCTTTCATTTCTCTTCATTCCCCTACAAAATCTAACTCTCAAATTATCCCTAAAAAGAATTGGCTCCTTACCCAAAAGGGCGAGAGAAAAATTTCTCTTGTTAAAATCTATCATTATAGATGCAAAAGAGGTTCCAGGGTCGGGTTTGACCCGGTTCATTTTCCTACGTTCGCATGGAAATGATGGAATCATGGATATTTACGGGGTTCTATGAGCACCTTAAAATAAAAAGTAATTGAAATCAATAAAGAAAAAATGTATATTATTATAAAACTAAAACAATGTAAATATAAAAGTCAAGCACTCTAAAAAAAACTCACATCAGATCAATAATTGATTGGTTGATATGGTAAATCCCTACTTTTCATTTAGTAAGATTATGGATGACAACGGACACAGATAGTAGCTACCCGTTATCTGTTTTAAAATAAGAGAACATTATCTTGTACTGTATATACCCGTATATACTACAAATATTTTTAAAAATTCGTTTATAATACTTGCGGGTACTGTTTATAACCCGTATGGTAAAGTTTTTTTACCATCCTCAAATAAGATGCAGAATAAAAGGAGTAATAAATTAAATACCCGCAGAAATTTCATTAGGCTACCATTCCCTGTTTATCATAGAGACCAATTCAAGTTTTATTAACAATGAACAAAATCCAGCAAGAATGTGTTTGGAAATGAAAAATAAAATTGCTCACAACAACAAAAAATTAAATACAATCTCAACTTACCTTGGAGAGTTTAATGAAGTGTGTTATTAATCTCCAGGTTCCAACAACAAATTGTTATTAACACCATTCAGCAATCTGAAAAGGCGTAATGTCATAGTAAAATGATGATTCCTCATGCACTTGAACATAAAGAACAATTTTGTTTCTAAAACTATAGTGTAAGAAATAATATTTGTGAAGAACTAACCTCAGATGAAGATATCATTTGGGTATCCATATCAATTTATAGAAAATGGTTGGAGCTGCTTTATTAATTAATAATTTCTTACAAAATGTACGAAATTGAAGGGAACAAATCTTGTATAGGAAGATTGCATTTACAAAATAGATTTGTGCAGAGAGCTAGAGACTAGTGAGAGTTGTGGCTATATCATAATTGATTTATTAATGGCTCTTCTGTGCCACACAAATTCAAAGAAAGACTACAATAGCAACCTCTCTACTAAAATTACTGCTACTTCTACTGTTTGAGGGAGGGCTTAGGCCCCATGGTGTACCCAAAAGAACACTGTTTTAGAGAAGGGTAGCTATTTGAATACTAAAATTTATATCATATTTCATATCTTATATATTTATCTATATTTTGTTAATCTATTGTTTTTCATTATTTTATATGCATATTTTCCTCTAAATATATGGGGGAAACATTGGATACCATGATCATGATTGATCTAAGTTTTTGGTGTTCATCCGACATTTCCCTCCTATATGTTTTATTTGGTTGGAGGGAAGAAAGTAAGAAGAGAGAAATATATGTGAAAGAGAGAGAGAAAAATAAAAAAGATAGAATATTTTTGTGTTGTCTGGTTGTATAAAAAAAATAAGTGATTTTACTTTTTCACTCTTTTTCCCTCATTTTCTCATAGAAGAAAGAATATTGGTGGGCTCTGCTTCCATTTTACTTTCTCTTCTTGAATTCTCTTATCAACCAAATGAGATAAAGAGGATATTTCTCTTCAATTTCTCTCATTTGTTTCTCTTTCTCCTCTCTTTTTCTCCTATCAAATGAAGGTGTAATGTTGTGGGATCGAGTGTGATTTCTTTGATAGCTTTAGCGTACCATCTTTTTTATTAAAAGGTAAAGTTTTTGATAGGGATATCTCAATTCTACCAAACATTAACCTTAATGAACACCATAACCTATACAAATGTAATGTGGGTGTGTGATAATGATTAAAGTGTCAAGTGAACTAAAAAACACTATGCTTAAGGGTTGATGATTTGATAAAAAAGTGTCCTTAGTAAAACTATGCTAACGATTATCGAATATGCTATATTAGTGCAGTGACCGTTGAGAGTGGCATCAATATGTGCTTTTCTTTCTGAGACTGCAATATATGCTTTATCACACAGATGATTTCTCATGCCCAGAACTTTGTTTTATATAGGATGATGTTTTACACACACACTCTACTCCGACGCAAATTTGATTCTCTTTTATACATAGGTACAATACTACTTTAAGTATGTACAGTACTCTTTTTTTGTTGTTTTTCAGATATAAATTTGATTCATTTCCAACTTTGAAACTACATTCTTTCTGAATTTGTAAAACAAATGAACAAATGAAACTTCATTTCCAACTTTGAAACTACATTCTAACAGTAGCGTTTCCTTTCTTGACATGTTGTATACAAATACAAGCACTATGCAGTTTTGTGATCCTCACTATTACAAAGTAGAGGAGGTAGCAATACTAGAAGTGGAGCCACTCTTTTTTACCAAATTCTGTAGAGCAAGGCTATGACTATATGAGCCACATTGTGAACAAAATCAAGACACTATTACTCTAGAGCTGGTAGCTAGCTGAGACCCTATGAGAAAATTACAAAAAGCAGGTTCATCTTGAACCTTGTCAGATAATATTTCGTGATTCGTGAGTGTAATTAATCATCATTGTCGGACACCACATAAATATCAGATTTTTTTGTCCATGTGCTATGTATATGAGTAAGGGAATGGAGAAAATCTAGCAGAGAGAATGTTCCAAGAATGAAGTTGAATAGCAAAAATTACCTCTTGAAGATGACAAGGGGAATGATCAAAAATAGCCTTATTCATTGCCAACCAAAGAGACCACAAAGTGACAAACCAGATAGACATCCACTGATTATGACATGGTTTTCCTAATCGCATATAAGACCAATGAGATAGGAAGTTATTCCTAATACCAGCTAGGAAGACAGAATTAAGTCCGAACCAGGAGAAAATAGATTGCCAAACATCATAAGCGAAAGAGCAGGAGAAGAACAAATGATCAACAGATTCTTCCGCCATTCCACAGAATACACATCATGTTTGTACTTCATCCCCCAGAATACCTCTCCTAACCAAATTTAGGCGGGTTGGAACACCATCTACAGATAACCTCCAAACAAAACATCTCAATTTTAGCGGAACATTGGATCCCCATATTTTTTTATAGAACCATGAATCGAAGCTATTATCCTCATTCAGCAGGGCCTTGTAAGCACTTCTAACCGAGTAAGTTCCACCTTTTTCATGCACCCAAAGCAACCCATCAGCACTATCCTGCAGAATCCTGACATCCTTTAAAGAATTAAGAAGGGTATCGGCTTCCTCTTTTTCCCAAGAAAACAAAAGTCTACGCCATTCCAGATTCCAGCACCAAACATTATTCCTCCAATCTCCCAAAGAGCTAATATAAGCATTTTTGTCCAAAGCAACCTGAAATAACCTAGGGTAAATACTGTTTAAACTCACACCCCCAAACCACTTATCTTTCCAAAACGAAGTAAAGGAACCCGACCCGACTCTTCTAGTGACTCCCTCATAAAATCAACATTTTTGAATCCCATTTTCTCTACTCTGCATACTCATCTTGGTTCGCATGTTATTAATACTAACTAGACAACAGACTCATCTTGGTTCGATAACAAACTAGTTTATATTTCCTATTTACTTTGGTTCGCATGTTATTATCAACATACGAACGAAGATGATTGTAATTGTAATTTCACTCGATAACAAACTAGTTTATATTTCCTATTTACTTTGAAATTTTAAGATACAGAAACCACAATTTAACTAGCTAGATATACTTCAAAACTAGCCCAACTTAGGAGACATTTTCATAACTAGTTTTAACTCCAATGTGGTTCTGGGAAAGGATTCACAACCTCTTAAGGAAGGGTCCTCCTCTACATATTTGATAAATAAAAGTAATGCTGCATCAATGCCCCACTTGCCACAATGATTATAGGAGAATAATCTGTTATCAGTTTGAGTCAGAAAGAAATCTAATTGTCAAAATCATGTAAAGTTTCCAAAAATTATGATAAAGTGAGAGCCATATCAATGATAAATATAAACAGCTGATACAAAAAATAAACTCCAAGTTAAAAACACTTCACATTGGTATCAAGGGAAGGAGAATTGTATAACTCAAAATCATGCTTGTGTCACCAACCAAAATAAAACAATGTTAAGTTTTAATCAGGAATCCATGTACATGAGAACCAAATGTTAAGTTTTTGATTAAGTTGGAGCTAGTTTATTATAGATCCTAACTCTTTTTTCATCTCCTAGATTGATAGCTTCACGTGTGTTGCATAATTTGTGGTGTTGGTGTATTTTCAAAGACAATGGAAACGTAAGTTACAAGGCATTGAAAGAGGGTTGATGAAAAAGTTAAGTGGTTACTATAAATGTAGTGCCTTGTTATTATATGCAAGATGCAAGGGCAAATATTGTAATAATGCTGCTTCAAATTATGTAGCACAAGACCGTAGTTATAACAATGCTCATATTATTATGTTATTGCTTGTGCATGTTGATGTGATAATGATGCATTCGTGGTTTAGAATTTAGAGAGGACACTCGGTTGGGAAGTTGACTTTGAAGTATTGGTATTCATTGGTTTTCTATATTGGATGCTTTATTAACTTTATTTCATTGTGATCACACTACTATATAGTATATACCAATGGATATATATAAGTGTGAATAGTGGGCAATTCCCTAAATGTTGTCTCACTCCATGTTTCAAGTTAATGAAAGTGTTTCATTTTATTACTTTTTGTTTTTTAAATTTTTATTTTATTCACGTGTTAATATATGATGACTTGAGATAGGAAATGAAACACAATTTGAGACATGTGATCCACATCCGTGCGGTTGTACACGAACAGAGATCACCTGTCCAATTCATGTCTCACTTTCCTGTACCTATCCAATAAAAAAGTGACACTTCATTAAAAAGAAAAATTCTAAAAACATACAATAACATATTTGCATTACTTACAGAAATCTTATTGGCTAGGGACACGGGGACACAAAGAACAAGTGATCCCCATTAGTAATACACACCCTTCATTTTGCAAAAGCCATCCTAGTTGTTGTCCATTACCCGAACATAAACCAAAGGTTCAAAGAGAGATAAGCAAATAGTTACTTTCAGTTTCAACTATTTGGCTTGTGCATCTTCAATTAATGTTTTTTTTCAATGGAAAAAAACCATTAAAGAGTGGTGAATGTAATTTCAATTTAGAAGATTGATGAAGGTGAATGTAATCATAACATAAATCTTAAGATGGGTATGTGTAACTTTTTTAAAGAAGAGAGATACTAAGTTACATTTCAGGAGGTAAGTGTGATTCTTATTCACTGTTTTTTATTGATAAAAACAAACGTTAGTATGTTAGTATTTATCATGCGAGTGAGATTCGAACCCGCAATCTTCTACTTCTACGCTCCCACAAAAGCATTTTCTTTCAATGAATTAAATCATAACAAGATGCAAAGTTTAATGCATCTATCCATTACTCAACAATATAATGAGAGAGAAAGTCAGAAACAAATTGTAAGACTTTGATCTCATGCTCAATAATACCTTTAAGAAGTGATTATTGGATGTAAAATTTAATCAGTTCATCTATCCACGTAAATAACTAAATAATAAAAGCAATATATAATTGAAAGAGGACAAATAATAGAGTCTATTTGAAGGAAGTGGTTTCCAACGTATATATATATATATATATATATATAATAATGTAGTCCATAGACGTGTGAGGATCTGAATATTTAATAATGCCAGCTTCATGATGCTGAAGTTGAACGAACACTTAAATGGAAGATCAATAGCAACAATATAGTTATAGTTATAAATATATTTAAGTACAATTATATGAAGTAAAAAAATAGTGTACGTTTATTTTCTTCCTTTCACATCAAATGTTGGTCAATACTTGATAATATATAAAAAATAGGAGTCAAAATAATCTCATCACTCTGTACAACACGCTGCCATAACTTGCGTTTAGACGAAAGATATATTCAAAGTATTCAATGGAGGTGTCCTATGTTTTTCATATATATGAAGGTTAGAAATTCGGGATTAGTGGTTTTGACCAAAATTTAATAACCCGCAAAATCCTACTAGACAAAGTACCTTTACAAGATATTCTCACATTTTCATTCAAATTAATTCTTTTTAGATATGCATTTCTCCTTATAAATGTTGCTATAATTGAGTATTTATATTTGTCATTTTACCTAAGAATCCAACAAGGTCTTATTATCATTGGTGAGAGATAGCAAATTAAAAAAAAAAGTTATAAGGTGATTTAATGGTTTGAGATGAAATGAAAAAGATTGATGATTCGAATCTTGCCCACAACAAATACTATCAATTCTCGATAAAAAAGGTTACCTTAACCAACTGTCAAATCCTTCTTATTTATTAGATGTAGTACCTATGTACCCCTACTTTTAGTTTCCTATATACCCCTACTTTTATTTCCTATGTACCTTGGTCTAGTGATAGTAGCAATATATATAATGAAGAGGTTTGACAATATGGTCTTAATGACCTTATAGTTCCTTGAACGCAAAGGAAGCTTCATTGGAATAAGAATGGTCGACAATTTTTGTCCCCTCTCACCATATGCTGAACCTTCCAAATTAACTCAACCCCTCTCTCTTTTTCTCCCTCTTACCCATTAATATATCATATAACTATATAAATAAAATTCATATAACCTAAAGTCTCATGGAAGCAATCACTCTCATATCCCATGTCAAGCTTTTGTAGCACCATTTCTTATCCATGCTTGGCACCTTCAAGCTGTAGTCAACGCTTCAAAAGTCTCATTTCTTCTAAAACTTCCTATCATTATTATTGTTTATATTCTCCCTCTCCATGCAATCTTTCTACTCATTTTATTGTACTTTATACCCATCATGGCTATGATTCTTAAATTCCAATATGTATTTAGCTTCATTATTTGGCTCTTCCTCTTTGTCATACTCTTTCATGGCTGGTTTGGTTTCAGATCCGATATTGGTAACAACAACATAGGCAACTTATATGTGTCTCATAATAGAAAAATGTTAGCAACCGGATTTAACTTCACCCGACTTCATCACCACCATCATCATCATCGACATCACCACCACCACCAGAATCACGTTGTGGCGAATGCAAACCCAGCAGAAAGTGAGATTGATCCACGTTATGGTGTTGAGAAACGCCTTGTTCCAACTGGTCCAAATCCATTGCACCATTAATGAGGTTCACATTCTTTTTGTTTTTCTTTTAATATTTTGGTGATAATGTAATTTTATGTACCGATCAAAGGATGAATTTGTCTAGTATAGTAAAAAAAATTGTTACATAGGGTCCCCTCTTCAAAGTGATCAACAAATTATTCATATAAAAATGTATACTTCTCCGTTCTGTTTATATTAATTTATAATTCATGATATGCACAACAATTTATTCTAATGTGAATAATTCGCTTCTAATAATTAATGTCATTTTTATGTAGTTTGGTTTTCAATCATGCACAGTCCAATTTGTCCAACTAAATTTGTTTAAACACTAGCTATGCAAATTGATTTAAAAAATAGACTATTTTTTGTTTTATTCGTAGTGGTTGTGGCGTTACGGCACATCACGGAAGAAGAAATAAACAATATAAATCTGTAGTGGATATGCTTTTAATATTGTGATAATAAGGAGGTTTGAAAATAAGAGTGATTGTGCATGGTCATTGCTACAAAAGGGTTGACTTTAAACTAAACATGAATGAACACATGCTCTACATTTTGATAATATAATCATGTAGGTTTTTGCTGTAATTGTCTCTTTTTTCTAAGTAAATATTGGGTTTCATTTTATAATCATTAAAACTTGTATTAAATAACATACTAACATATATTACCATCAAATCTAAGGTCTTATTGCCTTGGGTCATATTCCATCACTTTCTAAATTTCTTTTGTGACTTCTAATTTCAACATGGGTGGGTATTAGTTTGATGAAAGTGTAACTTTTTTTCATTTCTTTTCTCAGTGGAGTAGAGGCATCCAATGAGCACTAAATTTGAGTGGATTGTGAAATTTTGCTTTTTTGGTATGTTTGGTGGAGTGGTTAATTATGGCCTTATGGTTGAAAATCATTTTTCACTCTTCCCATAAGTATATTTGGTGGTTAATTTTATAGGTGTCTATAGTCTCATATTATGAAAATCTAATATTAGTCTTCCGCTTTGATAAACTTTTGTCTATGCTAGTTACTTTAGTTCCCCAATAACATGTAAATTTCACTTTAGTCTCTACCTAAATCATCATCTTTATAAACTATTACCCAAATTCCCAAACTCCATAAACCATATTCTTCATCATCTTCTGCCTTCATTATTGGGTAATATTTTAATCTTTGAAAGGGTTGAGCATATGCTTGGGTCATGTCATATCATGTGTGCGTGAAACTATTGCCAAACTACTTGGTTGACTTTTGATATTGTAACTAGAAAGTGGTGGAAACTAGAGACTCCACTTTGCTTATGGAGGAATTTGCTCAACTAGACCCTCACTTCTAGTAGATGTTGAAAACTCAATACTTTCGATCATTATAGAGTCACAAGGTGGTTTGATGGTGAATAAAGATAACTTAAGGAATGAAGTATAGGAGGTTGTCAGTTTGAGTCCCACTATCAACAAAAAATAAGAGTTATAAAGTGGTTTGATGGTTAGAGTGAAGGAGATTGAAAGTGAAATCTTACCCACAATAAAATATTAACGTACTAATAATTACAGATAAAAGAAAATACTTTCAATCATGATTTAGCAAGTAATCCATCAGGTGTAAATCCATCTCGACTCTTCCACTTATAAAAATAAATCAATTACTATATTAAATCGGGCTCTTTTAATTTTACTAATAGATAATTAATCATCCATCCATTTATTTCAACTCATTCGATCAAGTATATTCCACTTTTTTCGATTGAGGATTTTTCTCACTAGACCGTAGTTTTTTTAAGGTGATTTTGTATGTGGGAAAAGTTAAATGAATTGGATCTGAGTTGGATAATATTTCCTTTGATGATAATTAAACCCAACCAACTCATCAATAAAATTTTAATTATAAGAATAGCTGAAAGAACACACATGCAAATACTGATAGGTCCAACAGTAACTCGTTTTCTCAATTGGGCCTCTAGTTAATGTTTCATTTCATTCACAAAACAAGGAGGTTGGGCTTTTAATTACCCTTACAAAAAAAACGAATTAAATCCCACTTTTTATATATATATCTATACTTCTATACTATATATAAAGCCAAAACTTGAAATAATTTCTCTCATAGTATAATTTTTATTTCCTATATTATCCTTAACATTATTTAATTTTAAAAAAAAATTGTATAATCATAAGCAACTAACACCAATACATTAATTAACCACATATCTCACCTTAAATTAAACATTATCATAGAAAAATAAAAATATAAAGTACACCGAACACAACAATACATTTTAATTCAAAAAAATGAAATATATAAAAAATGAATATGTAGTATTACACAATATTCGCCGGTACACACTAGTTATTAATAAAAGCAAAATAAATAATAACTACCAGACATAATATTATATTCCAAACTTATCATTTTGTATTATTAATAACTAGTATAAACTTTCATACATTATTTCATTGTTTTCATTTTTTATATTAATATCATTAATCTTTTAAACATTATCTTATTTATATATTCTCTCTTTCTCAACCCAAGAAGAACACACGAAATGAGAAATTCACATAAATACTCTATAATGATTATTAAAGACATAAAATGAGAAATCAACATAAGTTTTATGTATATCATATTAACTACCATGTGTTATCTTCTTAAATTTTCACTATCTATTGAGTTTATATATTGCATTTCTTATATTTAAATTGTTTTTTAAATAATATAACATGAAGATGATACATTCTATATCAGAAAAATAAGAACGCGGATGACCGATACAGAGCGTCACTTGACACACTAATTTATATCTATACTATTAATAAAGGGAAAAACACAAAATAACCACCCATCATGGTGTAATTTGTGTTTTCCTATTTTGCCCTCAATATCTTTTTATTTCTACCAAAAAACCATATAATATTATTTTCTTATTTTATCCTTATTATCTTCTTATTTTAAAAATGTATTTAAAGTAGAAACTATACATTACAAACGATAGGAAAACGGGTTGACAGTCACGACAGTGCATTTAACACGCTAGTTATATATAAAGCTAAAACTTGAAATAAATATCATCACGATTCTATTTTCCTATTTTGCCCTTGTATTTTTTATTTCTAAAGTAAAATTATATAATAAGTTGGATAGTATAGTAAATACGAAAATTATAACATGAAGTACATCCAATAAAATAAAAGTGTGAGTCAGTAGACACAGAGTATCTGTCGACACACTAATATGTATAAAACAATTTAGAATTGAAACCATTTAAAATTTAGTAAAATTATACATATAATCATTATTTTCAACACATATATAATTACCTCTAATTTTATAAGTATACATTATAAGGAGCATATCACACAAGATATGAGTGTAATTATATTAACTTTCTTTTTTCTTTTTTTCAAGGGAGATAAATGTAATTTTCAATCAAGGGTGATAAGTTTAATTAAGGTGTTAATATAATTTACTCTAAAAACATCAAAACACACTTATCCATATTAATTAATCTTTTTCCGTCCTTTTCACTATTTTTGTTATTCTCTCACAAATGAACAACAATGTAAAAATAAGAACCACATATCTGTATAAGAGAAAAAGATGTATACATTGATAGTATATGAGTTTTATATACTATCATTACATCATCACCATCAATTTTTAATTATTATTGATTTTTCAAACAAAAGAAAATTCAAATAAATAATAGATGATGAAATGCATGTATATATATTTTTACACTGCAAATGTATATATTTTACACTTTTGTATAAATTTATATGAATGTGTTGTATTAGATTTTATTAAAAAATACACTAATGAACACATGTATATAGTTATATAGAAAGAAATAAAAAAGCACAATGCATGATGGAATTATACCGATGAATAAAAAGCAACACATCCGCAAAGTTCTTTTCAGTAGAGGGTTGTAGTTGACCTACACGAGAGTGTACCCTAGACACAAACATACATAATAGTCATTAACCTAATCTAACACCTTATAATTATGGATATAAATGAACCCTTAAAAGGGAAGGTAACCTAATCCATACCTCATATAATAATAGTAAGATATGGCTTTTATGTTCCTTTAATGTTATTATTCTTTTGTTTAAAGGTTATAGATATTTTTTATTAATAAAGAATTATCTTATCTTAGCTGATATTCAGTTAGTTTTATTTTATTTAAGTTTAAATATAATTTAATTTTTTATTATGTTAGTTATTATTTGAGTTTACTATCATATTGATTATAACAACTTATGATCTGAGAATATGGTTATATAATAAGTTGTTTAGATTACTAACTCATTCTTGAGTTTGATCAATCTTTATAATTTATAGATTGCTGCAAAAGGTAGGTTTATTTGCATAATTCAGACCTACTAATATTCTATATTTAATAATTTAATTGTGTATAATTTTTTATGGAATCTAATAAACTATATAAGAATTATATCTTTGCCATTAAACCGACCAGGTGGTGTTTTTCTTTTCAATAAATTAGTAAAAAGAAAGGATTTAATGTGAAAAACTTGTCATACAAGTTAATGTGACCACAAGAAATGATGTCGATTATGGGTCCAATACTATAGGTCCTCAGACCCCAGGATTCCAAAAGCTAAGACCTGGCTTTAACATTATTATCATAATCTAAAGTTTTGAAGATAAAATATAATTGAATATCCAATGTGGTTTAATTCTTGGCCTCTCCAAAAATGTGGCCAAGATCATGACTGAGTGGAAATCATAATCTGATGCTGACCAATTTTTACATATACTCATGAACTCATCACCCACGTATTACTATTAGATTCAATTAAAAATTAAAATCAACTAGTGGAGATTTTGTTAGATGTATTTTCATATAAGAAAAGACAATTAAAAATTACATGACATAATCTATGCGCATTAAAAATTACAAATTCTTACACCAATGGCATTCCTAATTAATAGTTTCTTTGTGAGGCGTAGAGATTTATTTATTTATTAGTTGAGTGCCCTATAAAAAATTAATTGAATAATGTCATGCGGTGTTTTATTAGTTTGAATCACATGTACAAATAATTACATTTCAGCCACATGTCAGGAACATCATGGGTGACATTCTTACTAATACTCATTTCATCCCATAATTTTATTTCTCCAAGATTAATGTACATAAATTATAAAAATATTAAAAAGTATTGTGTTTTGGATAAAACATCCTAATTATTTTTTCGATATTAACAAGTATAATTGATTCGTAAAAAATAATATGTATAATTATCGAATGACATAAAATTGAGAAATTTTTATTTGCCTAAATCATGGAATTTAAAAAATACAATAATTTTGAAGAAAAAAGAGTTAAGAACAACTAGAGTGATGAAATTATGATAGTAGTAAAGTAGCTATTCAACCATAAACTCAAAACACATTAAATTAGGACAACCATGTGTTAGTCACTCTATAGATTTGATTTTTTGGTATAGACACATATATTCTCTCCCACAAAGAGAATCACCTCAAATTAAGACATGAAGTTAGTTTTTTTAACAATTAAATTTCACATACAATACTACTTACAAGTTTATCTTTTATATTCCAAAACTTAATTCCTAAACCATTAATAATTTGGTTATTCTAACAAAAGAAAAATAATTTCCTCACATAATTTATTAGTTGATGACCAAGCATGAAAAAAAATAAAGGAGAACGAGTCATAGTATCACCAAACAAACAAAATTTCCTTACTAACTTGAAAATAAAATGAAATCAATAAAAAATACACTGACACTTGCGCACGCCTATATAAACCTCCTAAAATTTCGAAGCCAAAGAAATTCAAAACGAAAAAGAGAATCTGAAAGAGAAAGCATCGATGGTAGAAGTTACATCACCACCGATGCACCAAACCAATACCTTCCTCCGAACCATATCTCTATTTCTGGCTCTGATAACCAAAGGAGCCAGCCGTTTAACGAGGAGGATGCACAAGGCGGCGATGATAGACGACGACTGGAAAATCGAGCTGAGGACGGCGAAATCGCCGTTTGCGAGTCCAAAGAAGTTTCTGAAGAATATAAGTAGCAAAGTTAAGTCTCCGTTGAAGAGGAAAATCCGGCGGGAGGATGATTCGGCGGCGGAGAGTTGGGGACACGGCGGAGTGTGGCAGAAGGAGATATTGATGGGAGAGAAATGTGAGCCGTTGGATATGCCAGGAGTAATTTACTACGATGGTACAGGGAAGCAGACCAGTGGATTTCCGTACAAATCACCGCCACGTGTCAGTCCATTGCCACGTTACTACACTCCTCACCACTAGACTAGACCGGAACATAAAGGGGATCAAGTTTGTATCATACATTTGTATACTCATGTATTATATGATTGATCAGAAAAATATTCAATAATTATAATTTAAATAATTTTTTTCTACTAATTAGAGTTTGTGATATATGACGTGACACAAAAAGTAAGACAATATATATCGTCCAACCAAAAAATATGTCCATGTACCAATATAAAATTTAAATCTTAATTATTTTACTATTTTGCTACTTTTTTCTTCATTAAGAATGTACTCTATGCTACTCACATTTTTTTGTTCTAACTTTTGTATCATTCTATATATTCCTCATTTTTTATTTGTCACAAAAATAAAACATGAATTAGAGAATTTTAAATTTTCTAACCAATAAAAATAAAAAATATGAAAAATGGTACAAAGTTTGAAATAGAATATGTGGTCTCCTCGGTACCGGTCAACATTACTAGTTAGTTTTGTTGCTTTTTATTGGTGAAGATTTGTGTAGAGTTTAGGAAGTGGTTGGCCTCTCTCCTATAGGGCTTAATTTTAGTTTAGGAAATTGTATTTCTGCAAATTATATGATCTCATATTCCCTATGTTTTCTATTGTATCTTTTTAAGAAAAATATGTATTTCTACTTAACATAAAAAAAGAAGAAAGTTTATGAGTTAACTATATTAATTAGCTAATTGAATATGTATTTATGTCCTACGAGACAAATAATAGAAAACAGAGAAAATATGCAATTTGAATCATTCCGGTAAAAATATATTAAAAATTAAATACTATTACCAATAAGGCCTCCTAGAGTTTATAAATTACTGATTCCTTAATTATGATGTCCGAAATGTATATGTAAAACAAGTTTTTATAGATAAAATTGACTAATAACTACAACTTAAAATATTGGTTTTGGTTCCTATCATTTATTTATATATATATATTTAAGTGTTACGAAATATGATTGTGAAATAACTTTGAAGTTTTTAATTTTTTCGTTATCCTCCCAAACTTAATTCGCTAATTGAGTCCTCTAATTCTTTCTTGATTTTTGTTTACTTATATATAAAATAGTAAGATGTAGATTCTATTCCTGTCTACCTAATACGCATGATGGACACTTTAGCGCATGTAAATTGAGATTCTGTTGCCACTAAGCCATGCTTCCATTCACTTATACTCTGGAATTTGCTTTGCTTCTGGGTCCCCACTAAATGTGTCTGTCATAATAATTCCTAATATCACTGTGTTTGAATCCAAGTAGAGTTTAAAATCTGTGTACTCACAGTATAAAGTTTTTTACACTACCAATGATAGTTAATAAATTAATAGTAGATGATTGACTAACAATGTAAATTTTACCCTGTATATGTTGAATCCTTGGAAGTATTATATAACCTGGGGATGAGAAAAAAACAACAAAAGAAAGATAAATAACAGTTGTTGCTGCGAGGATAAGATAAAAATTAGAACAGTCACTTTCAAATGATATTATAAATTTGGATGATCTATATATAAACTCATTTATACGTTAATAATAAAAAGTATTTGATTAGGTCCAATTCTTCTCATATGATGCAACAAAGACACTTTAAACTATAGATATTACACTGTTGAAAAATAATATTAGAGATTTAATTTTTATGTTGTACATATAAAAAATTATTGATGGAGGAAAAAAAAATTCATTTTACTTATCTTCATGGTTTGAAAGGAATTTGTCTTCATTCAAGTAGCGGTTGGGTTACATCCTTAATAATAATAAAAAAACCTTTCACGATTATTTTTCTATTTTATAGGTAAGGGAAGAAATTTGTCATAAAATATAATTATTGGAGTAATTAATTGTTAAGCATAAGATAATCTTTTGTGATTTTGTCCAACTTTCGGGCAAAGCATAGAAAAGAACTAATATAAAGTTTTAGTTGTGAATAACTGCTTTTATTGCATAAAACAATGAAATTTATTGAGATACTCAAATATTAAAATGAGATATGCAAAAGTTTAATCGAAGGACATATTTAAAGAATTATATTTTTCTATTGTAGTGTCAATAACAAAGAATTCTATTTTTTAGATGAAGTATTCTTTTATAGTATACTTTAGAGGCTCTCCTCTTCTCTCATTCCCCAAGATGCATGAGATTGAGCAGATAATGTTTTTTGTGAAACTCAACCTCCCATCTCTCTATTCTCACATTCTCTTTATTCTCACATCTCCCTTTTAAAAAGAATGTAAAATTTAAATATTATGCAACAATTAGATAGCAAATAATAGAAGTCAAATAATCTTCTTTTTAAAAAAAATTCCTAACCTATTGTAACCTGTTAGTGAATTTAAAAAATCAAATTTTTTTTTGAAAAATATATCTAATATATTAAATTTTGAGTATTTTTCTTTTGTTTCCCACATGTATCATTCTACTTAAGCCAATCCTGTCCGAGCCGGAAACATCCACAGGTACGTAAGACTAACTCTCCCAACAAACATTTTTTCCATACACAAGACTCGAACCCGAAACCTTGTTTAAGAGAAAGGGATTGGAAATTTGTGAAAATGAATTGGAAAATTGTGGTGTTAATGATGTGGTCAAATCTATGTTGGTAGTTGACTTTATATTACATAGTTGACTTGGGCTAGAATGGACAATGAGTGAAACTGAGAAAGAGTGCATGACCCGATAATAAAAAACAAATTGTAGTTTACATTGAACGAGTCACAACTCCAACTGAGAACAATTTGGTTTGGTTTATTTTGTTCCATCTTTTATTTTATTAAAATAATTTATTTCAGTAGCATATCAAACTCGTTTAGAATGCTTAGGTGTGGTGCATCAAAAGTCCCAGTCAGATTGCTTAAGCATTGCAGATCAGAATTCTCGGTTAAGATGTTTAGATATGGCACATCAGACTTGGCCAACGAGCTTGGACCAAGTGTATCAGGTCAATGCCTCATCACAATCACAAGGCATCAATTCCTTTATTTTGGAATATGTGATTGAGTTATTTGTTCGATCAGAGATAACAGATATTTGGTCAAATTTGTGAGCATATTGTTGGTCAACAAATAAGTCAACCATTACGTGTGGGGTAAGAAATTTCCTTTTATGTAATTATCACCTTTTTATTATGGGAAATTCTATTATCACTAATTAGTTAATAGTTTGTTAATTTGGTTAGGCACTTTGTATTATATATTCAATCATTGTAATCATTCAAAGATAATTGAGAATTCCTTTTTTGAGTTTCTCTTCATAACTTCTCTTTCATCTTCTATTTTTGGCTTACAATTCATTTGTTGTGTGGCAATGGAGTTTCTTTTTCTAAGAAGACCATTCATATAAACACATTATATCACCATCCCTTATTAATTTGGTAATTATAGTCTCTTTAAGGATTGATAAAGTTATTGGCCGGCCTATATATTTTTGATCAATAAATAACAAATTAAACATATAAACATACTAATAAACGCGAGCAACAATAACACACAAAAGATAAAAGATAACATGTAATGATATTTTTATCCTTTTATTTATAATGAAATCACATTTGAGAATATATGGAAAAACAACCATTTACCTCTCCTATTTTGTGGTTGATGTTGGATATGTTTGTATTCTTGTTTTAGGTACAAAAGTGGTGTTTCTATTTATAAGCAGTACCAGACAACATTAGAAACAAGAACCCGAATGTTACTGTAATTGGACTTTGTTATTTCTCATATTCCATTGTATTTACCTTTCGGCAAGTCACATCAAAAGATCAAACACAGCATCTACACCAATTTCATGTAAAAAACACATTTTTCATCACATTATGATAAAGATGATGAGAATAACAAAAGTGGTATGGTCCTTAGGTTAAAGTCACAAAATACAAAAGTAGAAAGAACAACACTGAAGCAGACACACACGCACAAAAACAAATGAATAAAATACTAAAATAGAGAGAAACTTCTACAAAGTTATACAACATAACATAACACCATGAAATAATATAATATAAACCGGTTCAAAAACCCGGTTCAACAAGTGGCTCAACCGGTTCACCTTCTGATATCAAGCACCAGGTGCTGCATCCTTCACCTTACTCTGTAAATACCCACCGTATTCTCTAGCATAATCTTTCACATGACTCGCTGTATCATAAATCCGGTTCCGTGCGTAATCAACCCGGTCTGAACCGGGTGGGTGAAGCCCTCTAAAGTAACGATAAATCCACGATAACAAAGCCACAGCAACAACGCCAAATCCAACCATTGACAAGAAGGTGGCAACTACAAGGAAGAAAATGGTTCCAAGCGGTACCCATATGGGGCTTGACACGATTATCAACGGCGAAAAGAAGATGAGAGCAAGAACGGTTCCGGCGACGGTGAGACCAGTTAGGAGGAGGAATATAGCACCGGTAACCATGAGGGTTAAGAGGCCAGCGAGGTGGGTTGAGTTAGGAGCATGATCGTGAAGTTTACGAAGGAATGTGGTTGTGATTGATCTTGGTGGTGCTCTCTGGGTTTGGGCTGAGATGAGGTTACGTTCAGCCATGGTAGAGAGCTGAAAAAGGTGAATGAAGGAGTATATATGAAAGTGTGAATGAGAGTGAGAAAGTGTAATAAAAAGAGAGAATAAGAGAGTGTATTATGCAGACAAGTGTGGTGGAAATGTCTTATTTTTGTGACATGCAATCATATACGTGGAACCTGTTTTTTTGGTTTTGGAATCCTTAGATTAAGGTACATCACTGTTTCAGACTCTGACTTTTTCTTTTTCCTTTTTTATGTATTGAAGCCTAACCAAAAACAATTAAGTAATTTAGTAAGAGTTTATGGCAGAAATCAAGTTCAAAACAAAGTACATAACTAAATTCAATAAATTCAAATATTATAAAAATAACATCTAAAATGTTGGACACATCATATTGGAACTTGGAAGGATCAAATACAAATCATTAAGACATTAGAAAATAAAATCAAAATAAAATTTCAAATATCTTAATGTTTTTACTCAGTCCAAAATCAAAATAATCAAAATTTTCATGGACTAAAAGTGTAAAACCATATTTTAGGTTTTATTTTATTCGAGAACATTATCACATATTCACATGTGAAGATAGAGAGAATCCTGATTCGTGAAGGTAAGTATCTATATAATAGTAAATTTGATTGTGTTGTGACTTATGACATGTCACTTTATGCGTATTGCTCTATACCTGTATGCTTTTTAAAGACACATTTCTTTTGTTCTATGCATAAACTGTTCCACTCTCCTTAATCCATTTATACGTGAAATATTTTATATAGTTTAATTAGTTTGATACGTCAACTTATTTTTGGCTCTCCCAAAGATTGTGGAGATGCATTTTTTACTCCAAACAGTTAGTTTCCAATAAAATTATAGTTCATAAAGTTGTCAGCAACATGCAATAACATTTGCTGTCAAAGAATGGATGGATTTATAAATTTGTACAAATTGTATCTCCTATCTCCAATTATGATGCATAAGTAATAAAAAACAATTAAATAATCAAAATGAATTGTACAAGGCTTCTAAGTTCTAAGTCCTAGTCCTACTCTATATGAAATTATGAATATGTGCTATGGTTACATAGTGCAAACGCCAATGTCTAGTGTGTTGCACTGTACACATGTGTTTTTTGTGCAGGCAGAGAGGGAGAATACCATAATCAAGGAGCATAATGATTTTTCTCTAGGTTAGTAATTTCCAGAATCCAGAACTGTACAACAATACATTAATATCATACAACAATTAAGTTTTCAAACAACAAAATACCCAGTTTCCTTTTCTAAGTTTAAGATAAGCAAAAATGAGCCAAAGTCAATATGTAATCGAAAAGTGACTGTAATGTTGCTTGTTAATTAAGCGATTGTGGCCATCTAATGCCATCTTCTGTCATTATTTTTGCTTCTTGTCAGAACTAGTCGGGCTATTATCAGTTGCAGCTGCTGCAGCTGCCAGTTCCATCAACCTCTCATAATCTATCTCATGGGACCTCGACTTAAATTTGATGCCGACTTGAATCCATGACTTGATACAAAAAATAGGCTGTGTGCAATCATGTGTCATGCAGAATCGTTGCTTGTTAATTTCGTCACCCTTGCTGCAGAAAAGTTCTTCAGGCACAACTGAAGTTGCTTGCATAGCAAGGAAATCTCTAGCCATCACTGATAGCCGTGGATAGCGTGTGCTATTCACCTTCCACCACTCTAGAACATCTGTTGGTATAGGGGCTGGAGGCTCTGAGAGGTACTGTGTAAGCTCATCAGTTGCAATACTCGTGCTTGTCCTTCGTTTCTTGCGAGCTATTTCCTCTGCGAAGGAAACACTTCCTCCGTCTTCAATTTCTTGAGCATTGTATCCAGAGCTCAGGGGTGGGAAATGTGTGGTAGAATAATTTCTTAAAAAATGGGTCCTTGCTTCATCAAGAAAATTTTCCGAGTTTAAACTCTCAGGGATCAGTTCTCCCTTGATTCTAGGATCAAGAATTGCTGTCATATAAGTAAATATGTTGCAAACCTGATTAATATAATCTCTGGCCTTTTTAGCCATTTCTTCTGCAGCACCTTTTAGCCATTCTGGGCTTTGCCGTGATTCTCTGCATGTAGCAATTGTTTCGGAGATGTGATCCATGAAGAAAAGGACAAGCCCAACTGTTGGCACCTTACTTGTGCATATGTTGTTTGTTGTCTTGTAGAATGGTTCAAGATATTGATGCATGATGTTAACCACACTTTTTTCTGAAGAGCTCAGCAGCAGCATTCTACTTCCTAGCAATTCGTCATATTTACGAGCAACAACATCCATTGATTTACCTGCCTGCATCACCAACAAGAAAAATAAAAAAAATACTAATTTACTCAATCCATCGAGTTCAAATTTGAACGATAGCATCACAAGATATCTTAACATACTTTAATGATCCAATTCATCAAGCAAACATAAAAACTTTCACTGTTCATAGTCAGACACGAGCAAATATGAAAAACTTCAGGCACATAAAGTCACTCAAAATCCAACATTTGTCTCGTAAAACATTGGTACCACAATGCTAATAGTAATTTTTAGGGTGATTCTTATGCTCATATATTAAAGCAGTTGAAAAATATAATGAGGTACCTTGCAAACAAGATCAAGCATCTGGTAGTTTCCACTCCACCTAGTTGAAACATCAAGAGGAAATTTCCAAGTACCTTCTTGATAAGCTGAAGATATATGAATAAAATCCTCAGAGATCACTGGTGAGGCATTTAACTCTATTACAAACTCCCTGATCTTAGAAATTACTTGTTTTGCTGATCTCAATCCATCTTCTATTATCAAGTTCAAAGTTCGAGCAGCGCAAGGAATATAACAGAATGGCCCTATTTTCTGACCAACAAAGTCTTCATTCAAAGTATGGCAAGCATGCATGGCATTTGGACTATTATCATGGGTAAAGGAGAGGACCCTGTTTCCGATATTGTAATATTTAAGAACTTCTACAAGGGATCGATAGATCTCTGCACCCCCACAAGGATAGGGTATGCGACAAATATCAAGAAGCATTTTCTGGAAGCACCAGTTTTCGTCAATCCATTGACATGTTACACTCATATAGAAGATCTCTTCAAAGGAAGTCCATAAATCAAGTGTGATGGATAACTTCGAAGAAACCTGTTCTAACAATGATCTTACATCTTCCCTCATGCTTCTGAAAACTTCATCAAGTACGGTTCTATACTTGTCACTTGGCCAGAGTTGTATAGATGGATTTAGAAACTTGTACGAATTTACAAGCCAATCCTCTTCAAGAGTTGAAGGGGGAAGAGAAGCCGAAACAAGCCACCTAATGAGCAACCAATTTAGATAATCATAATCTACCTCGTTTGGTTTTCCTTGAGCCTGAGACTTCTTGACCACAGCAGTAGGCCGGGTTGCCGAATTGCTAACAGCATCAACTGACTTATCGTAACCTGGATGGCGATTACCAAGATGCCTCCCCAAATTACCTTCATGGATAATGGAACATCAGTGGATGTACAAAAAATCACATTTGGCAGAAACAAATCTTCATAACCAATGATATTACAAATTTTGACATAGATTCAAATATATTCTGAAATATCAAAATAAAAGGACAAATTCTGAAACAATTAACTTGAGGAAATGACAAAAGTTTAAGACAATAAAATAACTGCTTTTTTATAACATAAGACTTTATTAAGAGAGACGAGAAAAGTACAAATGCAAGAGGATAAGAAATACTCAAGAACTAGAAGAACAAAAACTAAAAGGAAAAGAAAAACTAAGAACAAGAAGCATGCAACAAAGCATGCCAATCTTTTGTACATCTATATATCAATGGGGTGGGTGAAGTCGCCTAAAGTTAATAATTGGGAACTTCTATATATCAATGGGGCAAAGACAATGTTCACCATAGACATCAAACAAGTTATTCCAGAGAAAGGGAACCTCTGAGCAATGCAAGAACTTAAGGTTTCGTAGCAATGGGCTAGGGTGGATTATGACAAACTTAAGTGATGAAATGATAAACATCCCATTGGATAGGAAAACCATCAAGGTAACGATCAATAAGAAAAGATGGTGCATAAAATTACCTGTGGCAGTTGCAATAGAATAGCTCTGTCCGCAAAACTTACATCTCCGAGTCTTCCCATCTGTGGCTGTCTCAAAGTACTTCAGATAAACAGATGTCATTGTTTTCTTTCTTGGCTTCAATGAAGTGATAGGAACTGCTGTTTCTGAACAACCCAAACCAATATTCACCGAGTCCATATTTGAAATAAGTGCAACCTCCATCATGGATTTATGGTCGTCTGCTCAAAGAAGTATAAAAAAAGGAACTCAGTCATTGACAATGTACAGCTTCAAGTTTGAGATAGACAACCATACAGAAAACAAAAGGTGAATTTTAAAGACTATGTAACAAATAAAATGCGCAAAAAACAGTTCTCTTCTCTATCTTTGATTTCATTGACAATGTAATGTTGAATCAGCCTTGAAACTATAGTTCACAGACTTCATTTAATTGATTTGGGCACTGATATATTCAACATGTATTGGAGGTTCAGAGTGTATAATTAATTTTCTTCACCAGAAATATTAACAATAACAACAACTTGAACTACAGAAGCCGGTTTTGCTATTTCGAAAAGAATTAGGATCAAGCAACACAATCCTGTTTTGAACCTAATTTATGTCATTAACAAATGGCAAAGAAAATCTTAAAGTATACTGCATCAGTTCTTTCATCAAGGCAACATCAACATTGTCTCCTTTGCACAACTTAGCTAGCTACTTTTTCGTATTGTGGGAACTTGTTAATTTGATCAACATTGTGCTGATAAACGCATTATAAGTATATCATGCACAAGTAAAATATTTTGATTTACACAATTACATTTTTTTTACAAAGAAAAATTCATTAAGAAGGAAGAGGATAACAAAATAGGGGCATGAAATATCCTCCACCAAAAAACTACAGAGTGATAAAAACACAAGAACAGCCAAAAAGTTCTAAAAAGACAGTGCATGCATATCCTCATGAGAAAACAAAAATACACTCTAAGGAACTAAGATACTATGCTGTGTAATTAGTTAGTTAGATGTGAATCATTGTAGTAACTAAGTGATGGTTAACTCTTGTCAAAAAAGTTGAGATCCCAAAACACAAGAGGTTGGAAATTAATGATTTTTATGAGAAATGTGAATGTATTATGTGAATGAGAATAGTTAAAGAAAGAGAGGTACTTGTAGTATATAGTTGGAAGAAGCAAAATAGGTAGCTACCTTTGTAAGAAGTTCTGTACTGGTTACTGTTATTACCACCCCACTCCATTTAGTAATGTTATTTACCTTTACCAACAGCTATCACTTGTTTTATTCTGATCCATCTACCACAATAGTAAGAGGTGAAAAGGAAGCATTTTTAGTATGTTAACAATGAAATAAAGTGGTGAAGTATGATTAGAATGAAAAACATGGAACTGGGCATACCAGGGGATGAGAATTCATGAGAAAAAAAGCTTCAAAATTCAATTTTGGAGGAAAATTATGATGACAGAGTTAGAGAGAGAGAGAGAGAAGGAGAGAGAAAAATGGAGGGAGAAGATGAGAGCTGAAGAGGAAGATCGGCGTGGATCTAAGCCGAGAGAGAAAGAAAGAAGAAAAGAGATTGAAGATGAGTTTGTTGTTGTTGTTGAAGCCGCGTTGAAGATGAATCAGATCTGTGGCTTCAAGACAGAGACAGAGAAAGAAAAGAAACAACAAAAGCTGTTGTGTTTTTGTTTTGTTGGCTCAATCTTTGTTTCACTAAGCCATTAATTTTAGCTTAGTTATGTTATAATTTAAGCCAGCTTTTTCACCAGCCCAACCTACTTATTTCTATTATTTGGCTTCTTTTTTTATGAAATTAGATTAAATTAAATTGTGACCTCTTCTTTTTTGCTTCATCACCCCACAATAAATAAATTATTACTTTGAGACATATATTTAACCATAACTTTTAGATGTTTATCCTACATCTATCTTTGTAGGAAAAGACAAAAAATATCTCTGACTAAGAATTGCAACAAGTTAATCTTAAAATAATCATAATTAATGCTAATCACATAAAATAGGTGATTCCTTGAATGCTAACTCACGCTTTTACCACTGCACAAAACCTTCTATAGAGAGATATATTTCTTTTAAAAAGTTTATTCAAAGTAAAAAAATAATTATAAAAATTAGTTGAATTGTAGATATTTTTGTCTTTAACTATTAAATGATTTCTTGCCACAAACTATTTAAACTATTTCTAAAATTAATCTCTACCTCTATTAGTGAGGTGATGGTGAAAGTACATAAAAGATAAATGGTCAAATGTTATAGAACATGTAGCAAAAAAATTCTAAACAATACATTATCTTTAGTATATTTTTAATTATTAAGTGGAATTCATACTAAACTCATCAAATCATATAGATACACTCTCTAATTAATGGTTTCCTCTAAAACACATTTTTATAATTAATTTCTCTTAATTCATACTTTCTTTTTAGTAGGAATTTCAAAAGGGAAGAATAAAAGAGAGTATGTGTCAACCAGAGAAAATATGTGAAGAGGTGTACAAGACCAATAGGAATAACAAATAATATATTCATTCTTATTTGAGTCTCACACATTATTTTTATAATTTATTACAATTTTGCGAAAAATAAGAACACCATATTTTTTCTCACATTATCAAACATCATTTTTATTCTTATTTAGGTCTTACAACATTTACATTTTTTCCACAACATCTACCTCTCTTCTCACTTTCCCTTGTCTAAGAACAACAAAAAATTATTCTTATTTAAAAATAAAAGGCAGAAAATAAGAATAACACATTGGAGAACAAAGTAAAAATATGTTATTCTATTAAGAACAACTAAGATAAAGAAAGTGAAAAATGTTATCTCACTCTTTTGATGTGTAAGAAGGCAATGTTACCACACAATATTCTTTACACTGAGAAAAATGTAGGAACATAAAACCAACCTATACTATGCCAATTGTACTCTTCTTTTTGTATGTATCTATATGGCAGCTGAACATAAATTATCAGAATTTGGAAGAGAAAAAAAGAAATTAGTTCAAAACCCATTTTAATTTTATAAGGAAAATTTCTAAACCAAATTGTCTCATGTTCACCCTTCTCTTTCACCTTCTCCTTGATCTCCTTAATCTCCAAATAATTGCAGCTGGGTCAGGGCAAATCCGGTATTTTACTTTTGCTGGAGGGTTACAAGAGACTCTGCAATGTATTTCTAAGAGTGAGACACTAAATAAACATTACAAAACCTTAATATGGTGTTTGTGCCTCTCATTATGCCTCCAATTGCTTCATTATATAACTCATTAAACTTTACTAAGAAATTTTTTTTTAATGATAAATATAGAAGCATACTAAATGTATATTTGTACCTTTTGGGTGGTGAGCAGTGAATTAATCCTAATCGAACTATGTACTGTCAGTGTAAAATTTTTTTACGTTGATGACACATCATTCACTATTAATTTAGATTACTTTTTCTGACAGTCAAAGTGTAGAAAACAGTTACACTACTGAATCAGTGTATATATACTAAATCCTAATCTTATATGTTGACAAATAGAATTTTGAGGAAACTTCTTACTGTAATCTAGAAATATCAATCTGTGAAAAGTCCATGTTGGTTGAACTGTCTAGGACTCCAATTGCAGAAACATTGTGACTCAATGGGGACTTAAGTGGCTGCTTTATTGCAAATAATCTGCAGTTGAAGTAGCTGGCTACATTGTTATGTGTCATTGCCAATCTATGTAACAGAAATTTGAGAAAACAAACACTGTTTTTAGTTGTGAGATTAGTAATAAACTAAGTACAAAAGTTACACAGAAAACAAAAGATAATAGCACATAAAAATAAATGCATTAGGTATCTGATTAAGACACAAACTAAAGTGAGTGAAAGTAGTGGAATGGTTCAGTAACTAAACTAGTAGGTGGAGCCACCACATCAATTGTCTTAGGCTCTTAGCTAAATGCATAAATGTAAGTTACATGTGCCCTATATATACAACATTTCTGCTTTAAAAGACTCTAATGTTAAGGTGTAATAACATATTATAGGGGATAAAATAGATAGATATGTAGCATGGCTAGAGAATAATAATTTGTAAACACAAAACTTGAACTTGGGTGATCCTATAATAGGAGGAAAAGGTAATTCAGAAGTGGACCCCAAAAGAGTTTGATTATTTTTGTTGCCATTAAAGAAAGCATGTGCAAGTGCCAAGATTTTCAGTGACCACTTTCTGAAGCACACTGGCAATGATATGCTCCTTTCCCACAAACCCATGTTGTAGTCTAATCCATTACACTGATTCCAGAATCATGTTCTTGATGAGTGATAAGGTAATTACAAGAACTATATCAACAAATAAGTAAAATTGATTTTGAAAAGTATTGTATCCATTCCACTAAAAAAGAAGTGAATAATTTTCTAATAAAAGCTCTTCTTTAACAAGGATTTTTAGGATGTTAATAAGAGAAACTCAATCAATAACTGAATAGTGAAATCCTTAATATACCTTATATTTGAGGTGTCATTTGAATACATCAACACAAGTACATGAGAATGAAGACAACATAAAGAAGTTGAATGGGGAGGACCCATAAATTTAGAGAGTAGTTATGATCATCATGATTATTCACTACCCCATATAATAATTGCAATATGCATCATGAAATTGATCTCAAAACTGAAACTTTGAACACTGGACTTACTTGTAAAGAAAACTATGATCATGGAGTCCTACCACAAGTATTGAAGCTCCAATCTCTCGAACAGATTCTACAATCTTCATCCGTTCTTGGTTGTCTTCAGTGACAACAATCTCAACTTTTGTCTGTAACACAATCCTAAGAATTTATAACACACACCCCATTATTTTGAAACACACAATAGTAATACAAGAATATAATAAGAAGCAAAAAAGGGTTGCATACATTGGAGAAATTGTTGCAGATATGTTGAAAGGAAAGGGCTAACTGAAATCCTTTGAGTCTAAGAAGACGAGCTTTTTTTCTGCTTTTTGATGATGTGAAAGGGTAGAGATGGATGAGAGTGATTATGTCACCATAGCGAATTATGTTTTCTAGTGCCCATTGTAATGCAGTTCTAGCTGCATCAACATCTTCTACAACCACACCAATGTTTCTCACATCCATTCTTCTATCTCTTTCTATTCTTTTCTGTACCCTTTGTATATAATATATATGTATATATATATATATTATATCCTTAACATAATATTATAGAGTTCTCTATCTCTTTAAGAAACATGGTGTGTGTTCTGTCTGGTCCTAACTTTTAGCCTTTAATTAATTCAATGGTGACTGACTCCAAAATTATTTATTAGCCCACAAACATAGAATCCTCTGCTACCTCAAGTTTCTTCCATATGATATATGACAAAAACAAAAATAAGTAATTGCCATATTAATTACATTTTTTTAATAAAATTTATTTTGTCTTGAATTAGTCATTGAACTGATTTTCCGAAATGGGTGAAAGCCTAGAAGCAGCAATGCCACATGGAAGTAGAAGGATTATATTCAATTTTGTGCTTATTATGTTAATTACTAAAGAAATAACTACACCTAATCCATAACTAAATAGAAAAATAAATATGAGACAATATTGTATTTCTCAAGTTGCAAACTTATTTCCATATAGAGACTCAGTGAGAAGGAAGGAACTTTGGTGGATGCTTCATAGAATGCTTAGGTGATTCATTGCTCCCACGTTCATCCACCTTCCACATAAAAAAATATATCTGATTATGATATGAAGCATAAATAAGTTTTTAATTGTAAATCATGCTCTTAATTAATATGTCATGATAGAAATAATGATGTGGTGTGACATATTATTTGGCACGTGGCATTGAGAGTGCTTGTGTCGTACTCATATTCAATTTTCTATCACAATTATTAACAATTAATAAAGGTCAAGACAAGGGGAATGTCAATTTATGTGAAGTCGATTATACAGTGAGAAAAATATGTTTTTACACATAGAACACACAAGTTAACAGTAATGAATATGCAAGTAGATGATATAATAAATAAAGAAGTTATGATATTTGGGGTATTTTTAGTCTCTATAATTGGCATATGCTTGTTCAAAAGATAAATCCTGGAGATAGTGTTTATTATCCAAGGATCCTAATATTACAGGAAAGGTTTTATCGAAATTATTACAGTATATTTTTGTTCTAATCAACCATTGTCACACATCATTTGTGTCACTTTATTTATTTAACTTCAAACTTGGAATAGAAAAGCATACAACTATAGTTAAGCTCCTAGTAGATAAACATTAACTTGAAGCTCTTGATGATGCATATTGCATAATATTGAGTCAGTGACGCACATAAAGTCAAAGTACTAACAAAAAAAACATATCCAGTAGCAATAGCCCATAAATTTTAAGACAGGCAGGTACAGACAAGGGGCAAATTGATAGTCTAGTCCCGAAGCAATAATCCCTTTGTTAATTATTGTTACTTCATTGAAGGAACATAAAAGAATCATTCTCCAATTTAAAGCAAATACAAACTGAAATTGGTTGCATCAGAGCAAGTTTAGCATCCAACCATACAAAGATTCCATGAAGGTTGAGCTCTATATTCCCTGGATTGCAGATAGCAAGTACAAGATCATGAGAACTACAGTTATGGCAAATGTATGTAAAGATTCCAACTTTGCGGTAAAAAATCAGAACATATAATACAAAGTCGATGATTCTCCATTTCCAAGTCCATCCCATGTTGTTCCGATTTCCAACATCAAGGTCAGTAGTAGCCAACAGATCTCAGGTCATTTTGTTGTGTCTGTTGCTCATCATCGCCACCTTGATTTAAAAATACAACACGGCCTGTGGGGCACATGAAATGGTATTGCATCAAGCACATTGATATTAATAAGGACAATTTAACTCTCAAATATAGACAAGTCATGGGAATATAAAAAAAAGGAGGCCTAATGCACGAAGCTCTCACTTAGTGGGGTCTAGGGAGGGTGGGAATATGATGCCCAAAAATGTGAACACTTTTCTCCTTCCTTCACAAGTGAGACGCCCAGGAATGTTTTTACATTAGCATTTTTTCTCTAATCTCCTAACAAATATAGACAAGTCTCATTCCTATATGAGATGCCCAGGAATGTAAGAACATTCCATGAATCAAATACTACCTCAAACTCAGATAACCCGTGCGAAAAAATGTGAGATACAACAAGCTAAAATCTTCTGTTGGCCTCCAAATGTATTTTCATGATGAAGAAAAATCTTGCCTTCAATTGGAAACTCAGGGAAAAACAGATTTAAAGTAAAAGAACAAGATTAAAAGGGAACAAAATGATCTTCCACCCATTTTCGAACTCTTTACCAAGAACCAAAGGGTGAAAAGCCGAAGCAAAACATTTTTAGTTCATCCCTAATTTTTGTCTTCTCTACCAATCTCATTGCACTCTCCCAGCCAGACAGCAACATATAAACAATCCCATAATATAAAAGGATCAACATTTCTCTCCACAACTATTGAGGAATAGATAGCACTTACAACAACAAACTAGTCAAGGCTTCAAGGCCTATGAACCATTCTAATGGATTGTTCTTCAGACAGATAAGGATTTTCAGTTTCAACTTTTGAGGAGGACTTCCTATGGTTTACTCAATATCTAGTTTCTAATCTCAAATGAAACAGAATTTGGTGTATGTGTGTGAGCAAGATAATGGGTTCTGGACCGACAAGCTGAAACATCAGCAGCCCAGTACTGGACAACTCAACTCAGGGTTCTAGGCAGCTTGGCCTGTGTCCAGACCCTCATAACTGACTGCCTCATCAATATGAAACTGATAAAGTCTAACAACAACCTATTTTATGTACAAATACGATACAGGTATCATATATGACACGTATCCGATACAGCGACACAACAATTTAATATAAAATAACCGAAAAACACACAAGGGAGCAGCATATAGAAAGTACCAAAATATCCCATACTGCAACCACTTTGAAGTATGAGTGTTTCATATATCATAACTATCAGTCATAATCACACACAAACTACATATCCTCAAATACGGCTTATCCAATAACCTATCCCGCTCTATAAATACAGATCATAACTATCAATTCTAATCATAATCAAACTACATCTCCTCCTCGGATACTACAAATCATCTAATAAGGTCCTATTGTATAGTTGATAAGATGCATTTGAAATTATCCATATAGCACTATCATTTCAGCAAATGTTAGAAATCTACAAATGGAGAAATAGATTAATAATAAGAGTAAGTTTTGTTACCATGTCTACGAACAGCAATTTCGCGAATACGACGAACAAGACCAGTGACCGGATCAGCGAAAACTTTGGTCTCAAGGTTACCCTCAACATACAAGAGTGAACCAGGAACAACGTGTTTGACGAGAAGAGTTCCCAAACGTTCAGGATAGATACTAACACGATGCCATTGAATTGAACATCGATTAGCATAGTCAGTCGGGTTCTCATTCTGAAGTGGCCTTCGATTATTACGAATCCCACCGGTTCCAAGGGAAAGTAGAGTCACCGATAATCCACTACGAAGCTTCTTCTGCAACGGTTTCTGCCCTACCTGCCCCACCAATATAGCCTGAAATTGAAATTGAATATTAGTAATATAGTTCAATAGATAGGAATAGGGATAGGAATAAGGATAGGGATAGGGATAGGGGTAGGGATAGGGTACCTACCCTATAAATGCCAGGGTCGAGGCCATTCTCGAGGGGTCGATCGAAGAAAGGCTTTTGGTCATGCTGTTGAGTGGAATCGGGTGGAGGAGGGGGAGGAGAATCGGGATCGGAGTCGTAGTGAGAAAGGAAATTGGTGGTGGCGGTGGTGGTGGCGGTGGTGGTTGTGCAAAAGTGGTGGTGAGAAAACACGGTGCGATAGAATCTACTTGAGACATTGCTAATGGAGCTTCTCATTTTTGTTGATAAATTCAAATGCACTCACTGTGATATTCTTTTCTCTTAAACCCTAGTAACCTTTCTCAACCCTCACAAAATGCAATTAATCTTTTTTATTTATTTTAGTTTATTTCTTGGTCCATCAAAATAGAATATAATATGAAAAACTATTGTTCTGAATTGAATTCATCAATGAATAATAATAGTCTTGAATTACATACTTTGGCTATGATTGGTAATCAATGAAAAAGATTAAATTAAGTGCTTGATAATGAGTGGTTTATTAGAGTATTTACAATAGTGCAATTCTTTTTTCGTTCTTAAATGAGTCCCAATGATTATTTTATACTTGTTTGTACTTTCCAACAACTTGATCAGTTTAAACCAAAAACACCTCCAACAATGCAACTCTATTTCGTTCTTATCTGGATTCTACAAACATTCTTATATTTATATTTTTATGGTGTAACAATTTTTTTCTATTTTTTAATGTTGACTCGCAACTTTAACAACGTTACTTATTTATCTTAATGTTGGAATAAGAACAAGAACGACTTATATCCAACAGTGAATTTGAACCAAAAAAAACATACTTATTTCACTAAAATTGATTTTTATTATTATTATTGTGGGTGCTCTTAAAGAAATATTAGAAACACTTATGCTCATTTCTTGAAACTTTTCAAAATACCCGTATGCTCATTTCTTGAAACTTTTCAAAATACCCTTGTGCTCATTTCTTGAAACTTTTCAAAAAGTTACTATCCATTCATCTTTCCCTTCTATTTTTTTAGACAACAATACTTAAGCAACCCAAAAAATAGAAGTCGTTATTTTTAAAAAAATTGATGTATTTATGGCATGGTAAGAAAACATTTTTAGTTTTGTAATGACAACTTTTCTTTTTAGGATTCATAAACATAATAGTGTTTCAGCAAAGTATTTGTTCAAAAGTTTTAATTTAATTTTCTTTCGTAATAGTGTTAGATTTTTTGTTGGAATATATTTCTCTAGCATTTGAGTTTTTTTTTGTCAAGGACGGAAAAATAGCACAAATAAAGAGAGAATGAGAGAGAGGATTAATCTGACATGTTTACAAACTAAAAATCACTAAACAATGAAAAAGTAAAAATCACTAACATTAATATATTGGAAAAATCAAACTAAAAATATTTACAAAATAAAATTTATTTAATAAATAAAGGATTAACCTAAACTTTTATATAAGATGAAATATCAAGATGTAATTAAATTTAATTTTAAAACCGTTGTGATACATTACCCCAAAAACTATCATCTAGTTTTTTTAGTGTAGCAAGGATAGTGTTATGTATTTTAACTAAGCTATTGTGAGCATCTATGTTTCTTTCTCAACATTTAAAGGGACCCACATAAAAGTAGTGTACATAAAGGTCCCATATGCAAGCCATAGAACATAACCATTTCCATATTTATTATCCACAAAATCTCTTATATTATCCACTACTCTATCTGCTGCTCCTGTCTATGCTTTCTTCTCTACATATCATAATCTCCTTGAGACTGAGAAAAGGAACAGATGATGCAGATACTATCATAAACCACATCCTCAGCAGTGCCAAAAACAACACATCATGCTACAAAACACAAGAGCATTGGTATCTTTGTCTAAACCATTCAATCTTAAAACTTGTAACTCAGTACCATCACCTTCAACATTCCAACTACTATCCACTTCTCCATCTTTTCCAATCCTCAAACAACAATGCAGATTATCACGTCGAGAACTCACAATCTTCAGCAACTCTTGCTTGCTGCTTCTATTGGGTGCTGAAGCAGTGGATGGCTCCACAGCAAAAGCAGAAGAAGAAAATGTTACTAACACAAGTAACAGTGATCTAGAAGTGGATGGTTCCACAGCAAGAGCAGAAGAAGAATATGTCACTAACACAAGTGACGGTGATCAGGCATTGGATGGCTCCATAGCAAAAGCAGAAGAAGAAAGTGTTACTAACACAAGTAACAGTGATTTAGAAGTGAATGGTTCCACAGCAAGAGCAGAAGAAGAAAATGTCACTAACACAAGTGACGGTGATCAGGCGTTGGACGGCTCCATAGCAAGAGCAGAAGAAGAAAATGTGACTAACACAAGTAATAGTGATCAACCAGAAGGGAATTTGACTGCTACTCCTAGCTGCAGTGAAAGAAAACCTACCAAAAAGGTGTTCTTTGACATATCCATTGATCGTGAACCTGTTGGTCGCATTACAATAGGCCTCTATGGAGATGATGTCCCTGCAGGTGTTGATAGCTTTAGTAGGATTGTCAGCGGAGCTGCTGGTGTCAGCTACAGAAGAAAAGAGTTTGCCAAAATCATGCCCAATTATGTGCAACATGGTGGCCTCCGATCCTATGGCCTTGATGCTGAACTAGCGAAGGCGACAGGGAGAATTTTGGCTGCAGACAGACTTGTTGAGGAATGGGAGAGAACATATGAGAGATGCCCTGGTACTAAAAATGTGGCTGGAAGTGTCAGCATTATAGTGAGAGACCCATCAAAACCACCTCCCAAGTTGAAGCTGGTTGCCAGAAAAGGGAAGCTGGAGATTGATCAAGAAGAAGTTGGAACTGATCCTAATGGGACAGAATTTGTCATTGCCACAAAGGATTCACCAGAACTGGATGCATCAGCTCTGGTAATTGGAAGAGTGATAGCAGGGATGGAAGTTGTGCAGAGGATTGGTCAAGTAAAAACTGTACAAGAGAATACAAGCTCTCCTTATTTTAGGTGAGTCAACCAGACAAACATATTTGCCCGTTTAGTCATAAAAGAGATCTTACTCAATCATCCAACATGTCATGTTTGAAATTGTTGGAGATTTTTAAGCATGTTAACCATGTTCTAACCCCTAGTATATCTCTGCTGCTATCTGCAGTTGAACTTTTATGTCCAACATATTTTTTACTAATTTGTTATTATATTGACACTACAGGGTGGCAAAGTTAATAGGAGACAAGAGGGCTGTTGTAGCAGAAAGAGGATTCAACCGTCCTTATTCAAAAGTCACTGTTACAAACTGTGGTGTAATGTAGTAGCACAAAATTCTATTCTCTACCTTTTGATATAGTTTATTTCCTGTGTAAGAGAACATATCACATTCTATAAAAATTCCCATTATCATATGAGCCTATGTAATGTCTACAATTTTGTAATGCAAAAGAGGAAAGAATATTATAGCTCAGTTCCAAAAGGTAAGTAATCGTCAATTACTGGAAACAAGGTGCAAGAAATTGTTTTTACTTTGTTTGTAGAGGGATTGAATCATATGTATTATCTTTTAGAAAAAATAAATTTTGATACAACATAGACAGTTTTTAAATGGAAAAAACATGCCAGCAAAAATGACATATGTTCACAATACTTTAGGAGATGAGATATTGGGAGGACTGTGTTCTGTATTTTGGGCTGAAGTGCGAGCGAGCTTCATTCTTCTAGCAGATGGAGACATGAAGATCTTTCTAACCGAACCAACAGGGTCATCCACCTGCATGCAGACATGGTACATTGTAAGACATGAAAAGGAACAATTTGATGCTACTTCCACCAATATTGGCAAAGATCAAAATCAATCAAACTCTCATCTTTTTATCAACAGTATCAGTAAAATTTATTCTCACTTTGCACAATTATACAAAAGAGAGTTTGAGGAACCAGTTAACCTTGGGATCTTGCTAAACAATTTAGACCTATAAAAACTAAGGTGCAATTATTCCGAACACTCTTATCTGTGATGTTGTCATCTGCCAATTTACTGCACACATAATTAATAGCCCATCCAATGATGATACAAAGGTAGCAAGAGTTTCAAGAAATACCTTAACAATGGGCTTAGATGATGATCTATTTGGGGAATGCGGCAAATGGTTTTTCTGATGATACAAAGCAGATAATGTTTGTTTCCACCCAGGCTCCCCATCATCTATCGATGAAATCCAGGGGCAGAAATGTCTGTGTTGTTTTATTGGATCAAATTCCATTGCTTTATCAACTGTTACTCTCACATCTCTTCCTGCAAATCAAAAGGACATAGATTCTTGAACATTTCATTTAGATAATAAATTAACTGACGATGACAAGTGACCTACACATTGTCATGCCAAAACAGACTGATGTATGTGTGTCAAACTAATTCATATCAATGGTAATGGTTTATCAATGAACTATAAAACACTGCGCTTACCAAAACTACAATATACATCTTCATGGTTAGCAGGATTCTCAACTCTGTCTTTGACCCCATGATTTTCACGACTGATGCCTTCTCCATCTAAAGTCTTCTGTGAAATAGAAAGTGCTTCAATTTCTGTCCGGTGTTTCTGTACACCAATATTACAGTTAACATGGACTTCCAAACAATATGTCATAGACTAATAGCAAGACTACTTGTGATCAAGCAAAGGAATTTCTGTCTTTCATCATATTTGTTCCTCAGTTGGTTACATATTGTGATTATTACTAGATGCAACAATCACTAGGAAGTATTTTTTCTGTTAGTATCCTAATCAACTATCCATTTCAAAATTAAAAAAAAATCTCTAACCTGAGAGCTACTAGGATCTCCCGCAGCCAAACTGTTTAACCCATCAGCCTCTAGGTGTACAGGTGCCATATCCTTAAGATCGGAAGGTTGTCCTGCGTAACTGGTACCCTCTATAACATCATCTACAACTGAATCATGAATACTTGCTATAGAACCAGTTTCATAACCTGATATTTCCCTGATCTCAGAAGACACAGGAACAAGTTGTCCAGTAGAAGTATTAACTGTGTTATCAGTTTTCTCCTCAATCCTCATCTTCTTCTGTGAGTCTAACTGAATATCACCTTCATCGACAAAAACACGACCTCTAAAACCAGAGTCATAAGAAAAACGAGCCCTTAGGTTCTGACCAATAACAGGCAGAGATATAATGGCTTTGAAGTTTTGCTTTGTTGGGGGAGGACCCCCAGCAATTGTCATATTTAGACTTGAAGGTACAACCTTTGATGAAGTTTCAACGTCTGTTGTGCTATTATTTACACCCTGCCTGTTTTCAATGTCATTTTCGTTATTCACTTCTGCATATCCCACTAATCTGATTGATTCCACAGGTCGAGGAACTCTACAGAATGCCCACAATCCAACAGTAGCTCCACATATAGTACAATCTAAAACTGTAGAATTGGGATCCAACTGTTTTCCATTAGAATCCTTGGAATTTTCATCATTATCAGCAGAATGGGCAATGAGACTATTATTGTTCATATTAGCATCTACCCGAGAATCGTTCAGAATAGTCGTATCTTTAACAGAATGGTCTGATGTGTCCTTGCAATCAACTACATAAGGTAGAGAACGAAGTGTCCAACCACATAAACTTATAATCTTTTGTGCCTGCAAAATGTATAACCATTGAGAATAAATGAGGTACTAAAAATTTATTAGTATAAAATAAGCACATTCATCAAATGCATTTACCCATTAGGACAGAAAGAAAACAGGGTATGCACAGGGTAAAATATATGAATTAAAGCATCTATAGACTAAAACCCTATTTTAGTCCCTCCCTATTGCATTCACACTCACTTTTGTCCATGACATTTAATCTTCTCACCTTAGTCCCTGGCACTTATGAACTCACTTTAATTTAGTCCCTCTGTATAGCTGTCTACTAATGAAATGCTCACCGTTATCAGCCAATGTGGCAATATGACAGAAGATAACCAGATATATATCTAAAAAATGTGATTTTATTCTTCACTTGCCGTTTGTAAAATAATATGATCACATATTTCAAATGGCAAGTGAAGTGTGCAATTCATATGTTTCATCATCTATTAATCTTCTATTAAATTGCTATGCTGACAGATAATGATGCTACATTATCATCTCTAATGGTAAGTAACACATCATTTCCATTTACAAGATAGAGCCATAGAGGGGCTGAATTAAAGTTAATTCATACATGTCAGAGACTAAAGTGATGATGAAAGCAAATATGAGGGACAAAGATAGGGTTTTAGTGTATTTATAATTGATTTGCTAAGGAAAGGTAGGCCATGCCAGGTTCGCTTTTGGCAAGCATCAACCAAGAAAATTTTGTCTAAGCCAAAAAGTCATGAAGCATGTCCTAATGCCATAAGCTTGTAAGAAAATATAGATGGGTAGAATGACAACTTCTAGCTGGAAGAAAGTCTCGTGCTTATTCAGGAATATTAAAAATAAATGTCAAAATATGAACAAAATACAGATACCAGATCATACTGTTGTAATAGAAGAAATCTTGGCCTCCGTAGAAAAAAGTAAGAATTTTAAACTTTCTAGAAAACCTTTTGTTACCTGATAATACAATTTCAGTTCCTCTTGACTACTAACAAATTCTGTCCCACACTCCAGCATCAAAGGTTCTCGAAGAAAGTCTTCAAGCAGTGGGCTTTGCATGCACTCTATTGCTGAAGCAGAAATACGCGGTAGAGCTGATAGTTGTAAAAGAGCAGAGCACCGTTCTTTAAAATTGTCAACTAATACTGGAGGAGCTGTAGGAGGAAATCGTGCCAGTGTTTCATTGCAGGCATTGTCGACCCAGGGACAAAGTAATTTATGTCCATTATCCAACTTTAAGCTAAAGACCAAGGCTGCCTTCTCCACTGAATAAAAAACATTCTAGTTAGAAAATGAATACAGCTGAATGTTTTTTGGATTAAAATAACTGAGAACAATGGCATACCTTGTTGCTGATTCCAAGATGCTGGTGTAGCAAAAAGAAGACGGGCACCACATGCTTCACAGGCAATGGTATCAATATCCACATTGATCCAACCTCGTCTAGCACAATTTACAGCACTCACTAGCTGTAAATATCAGAAGTCAAAAAATAAGCCACACAATTTGACAGGGCAGAACGATGGAGGAAAGCAAAAGGAGGTTGGCTGTATATCAAATGCTATCAGTGATACAACTGAAATGTGTATTCACAATGAGAAATCATGGAGTATGAGATATGAGGTTTCCTTTAATGAAGGACATGATATGCATATGACACAAAGAAACTAAAAATGGCAGCCCAGTGCACGATGCTCTCACGTAGTGAAATCCGGGGAGGTTAGATGTATGCAGCCTTACCCTTGCAAGGAAAGCGACTCTTTCCACTATTTAAACCCATGACCTTTACATCACAAGACAAGCAGCCTTACCGTGCGTGCTGAGGCTGACCCTCGAATGAAACTGACTTTAAAAATGTTACTATTCAGCATATATTGTCAAAGGACAAATTTGTCCTTAGACAAAACCCTTGAGTTTCTTATATGAAATCAAACCATTTAGCAGACATCCACTATATAAATTGATGAACAAACCTACTTCCGGCATTCAATCATAAGCATGACTCTAAAATGCAGGTTTAGATTAACAAAAAAAGGTAAAAATGAAAAATGGAAGGTGTTAAGGTAGAAAGAACCTTGGGTTTAGCAAACCAAGACATAGATTTGAAAGTAGCTAATCTCTTCATGAAGTCACCACGATCCCATGGCCTGCATAGTTCCCCTTCACTAACATCACCTCTCCTATTCAACTCCATTGATTGGTAAGAACGTTTCCTACCAAATACAAACACATTATTAATCCCTACTTCTCACCAAACAAATTCAGCTACTAATCATAATGATAATAACAACAACAACAACAATGCAATTCAGCAACAATGAGGAATAATTTCAGGTAAAAAGTAACAAACAAAAGAAAATTTGGAAAAAGTAATTGAAAATAATTGTGGATATTTGAAAGAGAAACCTGGAAGGTGAAGAAGTGGATTGAGAATTAAGAGGAGGATGGAAGAGCTTGTTCATGATGGAATGGAACCTCTTCTCAGAATCATTCGCCATATTTCTTCAAAACTTACAAACAATACAAATTTAATACAATTATTGAAACACAAATATTAATCTATCAATTCATATTCACGTATCTCATCTCATCACACAAAAAGTGCCTGCCCTAAACTAAATTGGGCTTGGGCTTGGGCTTTCTCTTTTTTTATTTACAAATCAAACATTTTTTTATGGATTAAATCTTTATCATTCCTTTTTAAGGGGTTTCATTTTAATCTCATTCTTATAACTGAACAGAAATCTAACTAGAGAAAAAAATATATGTACTACATCATCAACAAAAACATATATAAATGAATGATGAATAATGTACTAAATGTGTATAAATATTTACACGATAATACTAGATATTGCACTAGTTGAAGGCAATAAATAAAGAGTCTCAAAGGGAAAACTATAAAATTAGAACATAAATATTTTGTTTAATAGTGCAATCATCATGTAAGTTGGATCTATGGAATATAGCTCCTCATTGAGTTCAATCATCTTTAGAGAAAGCTGAACTAGACTCCTCTCCATTATTGAAGATCAGAATACCATGAAACAACAAAGAAAATAATATACATAATATAATGACACTTGTATCCATCCTTTACAAGTTAAAGTTTTGTTTCTTAGCTATGTGTGAGGTACATTATGGAAAAAGTGCATTTATAGTAAAGTTTAGTGAGATCATAATGCATTTTAAATTAAAATAATAATTACTTGCCTTCTTACTTTTTTCAATATATAACTCACCTTTTTTTGTATGTGATATGTATATATAACAGTTATGGTATGATTACAAGTAATGACTTACATGATCAATTAATATCTCCGATGACAACATAGTACATGCTCATAAACAAGTGATAGTTGTAAATGTGGTAAGCAAAACATAATGAAGAAAAAATAAGTATATACCGACTGTATAAGAATTTTATATATTGTCAACTAATCATATAATATTTACTTTCGATTATCATTATCTCTTCAGAAAAAATAATACAAATGAATGATGTATATGGAAGACATAATTGATGGTCGGAGAGAGGAGGAGGTTGGTTTTTGATGAAAGATATATGATAAAAATGAGAGTTTGAAAAGGATTGAACGGTGTGGGTGAATGTGAGTATGCATGCATGCATATAGTTATAGTACTATTATTATTACTCACTACTCTTCTGTTTTTACCCTTAGCCTTAGAGGGTGGTCCTAACTTGAATCACTATCATCAATTACACTTAACCCACTTTTTGCTCTCAGTACTCCTTAAAGGTCAACTATTCAGCAACCCTTTCATTTATGTCTCTATTTATTATCTGCTGTTGGTACATAAAAAGTTATATGTTTCATCTCAATATATAACATTAAGATATACTGTTATCATAACAATACTCAACATGCCCCTCTAGTAGTAGTAAGGAACATGAACAAATAATGTGCCCTTACCCTACCACCAAAGCTTGATCAAGTAACAGTAAACATACACTCTGTTTGGCTCATTTGAGAGACTATGGAGGTTTCTATCTCTCTACTGCTACCCTTGTTTTGAAAAATAGTACACTGCTTTGTCTCATCACTATCACTGTAACAAAACTGTTAGATGCAAATTCTGAGATGAATAACATATCAAATATATTGTTAGATGAGTATGGGAAGAGTGAAGAATCACAAGTAAGATGCCACGTCTTGAACCAAAACCTTAAGGCACTAGTTTCATGGGCCTTTCCTTCTTATAAACTCTTTCACTCCTCCCCGCATATCCAATGTGAGACTTCACACTTGAATAAACCTAACACATAATAGAATAGGGTACACAAATAATTGAATTGAAGCTGTAATGGTTTTAATATGATTGAGAATAACAATATTAGTAATTTTTATAATAGAAGATTACAGTAAAGTAGTGTGAATATTATATCCTCCTTGTATTTGATATATGTGCATGTGATTGTTCCAGAATACAAAGTATATGGTCCCCATTCTCTAAGATCTAACCTTACACCACTCTCAATGTGCTTGTTTCAGACCCTCTATTTTGTATCTTATAAACCATCACATCAACATTTCTCAACCACCCATTGTTAATCACCATCAATTTCATTTCTATTTTCCTTGTTATGTATATACCTCATGTAAAATGATAATTAATTTTATCTATGCTATCAATTGTTAACTAGCTAACAGCTGCTATTTCATTTCCTCTCTAGCATTATACAACATTTTAAATATACTAATGCAATCACTTATAGAGTGACATTCGATTTATATAGTCGAGCCGACAACCTAATAGGATAAAGGTTTGGTTGTTGTTGTTTTATTGAAATGATTTTTCTATGAGCATGAAAGATAATAGTCTTAGTTGGCCATACTTTAGATAAAAAAACAAAAGTTGAGAAACTGAAATTGAAATATAAAAATGAGGTGCTGAAATGTTTGTCCTTCATTTGATCTAATTATGAGCACAATTCCATGGAAATAGTGAATAACTAGTTAGACATTCATAACTGAAAAGCACATGCCTAGATACACACTAGTCTGAAGTCTGAAATAGCTAAACTTCTAAGCTATGAACCTCTTAATTGCAACCCTCATTCATGCATTCTTTTCCATTATAAATGTCTCAATTTCAGTTAATCATTACTATTGTTTTTACTTCCTTGAAAAGTACTACTAGCACATAGTTGCTAGGCTTGTTTTAGGTCCTTCATCCTCTATTACTCTTCTTGGCATATATTGCCTTGATTGGTAATAAATTTGGCTTATTCTTCTCCTTGAAAGTTGAAACTAAACATTTTTCTGAGCAACATTTTTTGTCTTCATACTTAGAATGGCTTCAAGTATTTTATCAAGTAAGTGTCAAGCTGCTCTTTGTTTTGTGTTCCTTGTTATGTTTTGTCTTTGTAAAGGCCTAGACTCTCCATTGTCACCAATGGATAAGAAAGAAAAGGAAGCAATCTACTCTGTCATTCAAGGGTTTTTTGGAAAATGGTGGAATGGTTCAGATCTTTATCCAGACCCTTGTGGATGGACTTCCATACAGGTATGAAACTGTGAACTTTCAAAGGAAAAATATGAAAAAGATAAGATTTTTACAATTGTTTGCTTTTCATTCAAGTCCTAACCTTAATGAATCAGTACTTGACCAGTCTTAATTCCAAACTATTACAACAGAAGCATGGTTGTTAATTCACTGATATATATATATATATATATATATATATATATATATATATATATATATATATATATATATATATATATATATATATATATATATTACTATGAGTCTCTGAAAACTTTAACCTTGTATATTTTTTTTTATAATGTATAGGGAGTTTCTTGTGAACAATATGATGATGGTTTCTGGTATGTTACTGCAATAAACCTTGGACCAGTTTTTGATAACTCTCTCACATGCAGCCATGATGCCAAATTCCCTCTGCAAATATTCAAGCTCAAGCACTTAAAAGTCCTCTCACTATCTAGTTGCTTCCTTTATCCTAACCAAAATCCAGTTAAACTCCCTATTTCAATCTGGGACACATTCTCAGACAGTTTAGAATCTTTGACACTTCGATCGAACCCGGGTCTTGTTGGTTCCATTCCACACCAATTTGGAAGTCTTAGGAGCCTTCAATCATTGGTTCTGCTAGAAAATGGACTAACAGGAAAACTACCACCAAGTATTGGTAATCTGGTCAGATTGAGGCAACTAGTCCTGGCAGGAAATCATTTGGTTGGCGAGGTTCCGGTCAATTATGGAAGGTTTTCTAAGCTTTTAATATTTGATGCAAGTAGGAATAATCTATCAGGTGCATTGCCATCAACATTTGGATTTTTGGATTCACTTCTGAAACTTGATTTGAGCAACAATATGCTAGAGAAAGTGTTGCCAAAGGAGCTTGGAAGGTTAAAGAATCTTACTTTACTAGATGTTAGTCATAACAAACTTAGAGGTGGATTGGTTGGAACACTCATGGAATTTGTTTCCATAAAGGATTTGGTTTTGTCTAATAATCCAATAGGGGGTGATCTCTTAAGAGTTAAGTGGGAAAATTTTGATAACATAGAAACATTAGACCTTTCTAACACAGGTTTGGAAGGAAGTGTACCTGAGTCCATGGCAAAAATGAAAAGGCTCAGATATTTGGACCTTAGTAACAATAATATTATTGGAAGTGTCCCTAGTAGTTTAGAAAATTTGCCATATCTTAGTGCTCTTCACATAAATGGGAATAATTTGACAGGGAAACTTGACTTCTCAGAAGGGTTTTACATGAAAATGGGTAGGAATTTTGCAGCTTGGAATAATTCAAATCTATGCTACATTGCCAAACCAACACACCCTATGCTTTATGGTGTAAAACCTTGTGTACAGTAAATTAGTATTACTTTGTGTTGACCTCTTTGGGAAAAAATGTCTTTTATGGGCTTTGACATGTATTAGTATTACCCTATAGAAGGGACCACGTTAAATAACACATTCAATGCTGACTTTGTAATCTACTGCTATCTAGTTTTATTATTTCTAATACATGCATTCTGATGGCCCAAAATAATATGCATCATTTTTTCTCTAACTAGTAGATTATTTATACACTTCACTGAAATGTTGGAGTTTGGACCTCCTTCCCCTCAAAACAGAATTTTCTATGTTCATAATTTTATTTGATAATCACTAAAAAAATGTGTTTCTGGTTTTGTTGAACCATGCAAAGCCATATTATAAAGATGTTGATCATTGGTGCAATATCCAGAAAAAGCTAGATTCTGGCTCCTAAAGTCCCAAACAAGTGAAATTTAGACCGAGCATCTCTTAGAAAAGCTATGCAAAGAATCAAATACATAGATAACTCTTCAACCAGACAGAATAGGCTTAATAACAGCCCTTTAAGTTTTAATTCATAAGTATAAATGATTAAGCATTAAGTGTACAGTGTGCAATGTTTTTCTTCCTCAGTTAGTAGCTTTTTTTGATGATTTGTAAATTAAGTTGGAATATGTATTCATGGGTCTAGAGTCAAATCAAATGAACTTCTAGAATTTGTTAAATAATTTAGAGAAATGGGTAACCCTGATATTCCACTCCCTAATATTACTCCACAGCATCCGCAATGAAAAGCAGCAAGAACAAGTCAAAGACCACTTTCTATAGCAGTTACTCTCAGCATAGTCCATAATCTCCAAAACGTGCTCCTTATTCCTCTCCCACTTCATAACAAACTTCAACTAAACCTCTTTTTAAGTCCAACTTCAACAACACCATTTCTCAAAACACACACTTCCTTCATAACACCTTAAACATAAAGAATCCAAATATGATTGCTCTCTTCAAAGCCTCTTTCTTACTTTTCCTTTGCTTCTTTACCCTTTTCTGTGTAGTCAATTCCACTGATTTTGAAGTTGGTGGTAAAGATGGTTGGATTGTCCCTAACTCAAAGGACTATCATCAAATGTATAACCAGTGGGCGTCAAAAAACAGATTTAAAATTGGTGACACTATTTGTAAGTATCATTTCTGATTTCTTTCCAACTTCATATAATAATATAAATTTTGTTACACTTTTACTATTTAACTATGCTGATCACTTTTTTGGGTACCTACACTTTGATTCTACTAATTATGCACTTATAAGAGAGCCACTCCAATATATAGCAACTAACAAAGAACACAAATCATGTCACATTATACTTGCTAGTTATTATTTTACCATGCATGCATGTTCCATATAAAAATATATCTTCTTAATATACATTCCAATATATATCAAGAAGCATATAACATATATTTTGTGTCACTTTTGGCATTGTTTTTACGTGTAGTTTTCAAGTACAAGAAAGACTCAGTTATGGGGGTGACAGAAAAAGAATATGAAAAATGCAGATCCTCACATCCTCACTTCTTCTCTAACAATGGTGACACTGTTTTCAAATTTGAGAGGCCAGGCTTGTTTTACTTCATTAGTGGTGTTAGTGGCCACTGTGACAGAGGGCAGAAGATGATTATTAAGGTATTGGATATAGTGTCAGCACCTCCACCAGAATCTCAATCTGCAAATGACACTGCAACCAAACCACATCATAAAGGTGCTGCTGCTGAAATAGCTCCTATGAGTATAACAACATTGGCACTTTCTGTTTTCTCATTCTTGGTTTTTCTTTTTGCTTGATTCTTATGTTACAAGAGTCTTAGGTTTATGAGTGTCTTGTTGTTTTGATGTTGGAGTTTGAAGTATCAGTTTATTTGTATTTTTCTTATTTTGGGTCATGTTTCATTGCTTAATGATGTTATCATAACATTAGTTTTTTCGTAGTTATTTATTTTGGTCATATATATTTCATTAATTGTTAGTGTTACAATGACATTATTTCTTTACAAAGTTGGTATTAATATTAATTTACATGTGTTGGAAACTTGGAATACTTTGTAATATTATGTTTTCTTACAGAAAGACATGTTTATAATTATTTTGATGAGTTATTAATGAACCTCATTTTAATTCTACAAAACCAATGAAATATGCAACCGCGAGGTCCACGTGTTACATTAAGACTACTTGGATAGGTCCTTTCAGAATGTGTGAAAATACAAAATTATATTTGTACAATCTAGCACAAAATTTTAAGACAACTCATAACATTCTTGGGGATTTTAAGTTAATTAATCGAATAAGTTAAAAATCTTATTTGGTTAGAAGAGTTTTTAAGTGAAGTCCCCTGATATAAACTTGTGGCTTATAATCTTTAGTTTATAAGCTCATCTGTATAATTTTATAATTGAAAAATGCTATGTTGCTCAAATGTATTTCGTTAGAGCGATTGTTATAAGGATTTAATATATATATATACTGACGGTGTAAATGTTTTTTACATTAACTTTCAAACAAAAATAGTATAAATCAATGGTGAATAATGTGCTGACAAATGTACACATTTTATTATCGTTTATTATGTTATTCTCAAAGCAACTTGGCACACGTTCCTTCCATAACTTTGTAGAATTTGATGGAGAATACCTTGGACTTAGTTTTGACTTTTGATCCATATTATTGTTTTTTCTTGTATAGTATTAGTGTCATGGAGTAACTTGAAATATTGGATCAACCTTTCAATTTGCATGATGTTTACCGAAAACAAATATTTTAAAACGAAGAACAAGTTCATGCTTCCCAAAGATATTCGAAGATAGTAATGTGGTTAAGGTTTTAATTCTTGGACGCAATATTTGTTGGAAGAAATTGGACCCTGTTCCTTACCCATAAGGTGAGAAGATATGTAGTACAAAAAATGAGCCAGAAATTTTTTCCAGAAGTTTTGCTGCTCTACTATAGAAATGACAAGAACCTTGACAGTGACTTTGCAAACAATTTTTTTTTAAAATACAGATATGGAAGCTTACATGGCCGTATTTTATGTCATTGTTATTTATAGCATTTAAGGGCTTAAGAGTTCTGAATCAAGAGACATATTCAATGCAGGCAACAGAGTTAAGAATACTTAGAATCTTCAAATGAAAGTTTGATATCTCCAGGGATGATATTTAAATGAAAATAAAGATGAAAAAAAAAATATTTTCTGATACATTGAATAACTTAATGTGGTATGATAATTTGACTAAGTTACAAAAATTTAATCTGGCTATAAAATTGGTTGTCCTACCAAAACCTTTTGTGGGTATGAGATAGGAAGAAACAAGAGCCAGTGGCTACTGTTATAGTGCTAATGCCTCACAAACTGGCGGGTATCATCAGCATTTCTCTTTCCATAAGGATTGTTGTCACTGAATCCATGTCTACTTCCATCAACTTTACGCATTTTGTTCCTTTGCTTACTGCTGTTTATGTTCACACTCACATTTGGCGGGTTCGAAAAACAGAATGAAGCAGCAATGGCCTGCGAAAGTAATAGTGAATGTAAAATTAAGAATCACATGAATTTACTGGCTGCTACTGTTAAAGTAAAACTAACTCTTCCATGATATGACTATGATAAGGTGCAGCCTTTTACTAGGAATTCAAACATAAAAATCTTTGTTGGATACTTATGTCTTCACTTTCAGTATTTTGGTTCTGTCGTTTATTCTTACTAATCAACAATTTCACTTTTGCAACTATCCTCAAGTTTATCATCAATATGAAAAGAAAAGATAAAATTTCCCAATGGCAGATGATTTAAAATCAGGTATATTAGTGCATAGGAATCTCTTATTAGATTTAGTTCTAGAAATCAAGAAAATAATTATAACGAAACATAAGGTAAAAGCTGTACCGGCATATCAAGGCGGTGAACATTGAATATGTCCTTCATCGAATGTGAATTGTAAGCTAATATATATGATCTATAAGCTTCTTTAGCCATCTTGTTCAAGTAAAAATTGTTAGCTACCAAATTCTCCTGCACAATCCAGATGGTCCTTTGTAAGATAAGTTGCAGTTGGTTACTATATTAAATAAAATTTAATAAAAACATGAGGAAGAAGGGAATGTACCAGGTGAGACTGTACATTGGCCACCTTTGATTCATCATATGCGTACTCTTTCACAGGGACCTTAGCAGCCTGAAATTAAGCATAAATATCAATTTGTGATATTGGATAAGCTATGAATAATTCTTAAAAAGCTAAGCCCAGAGTCTTGGGGGAACTAGCAACCACTGCTTCCCACATATATTCGAGGCATGAAACTTATAAAACTAAAATGACATGCTCAAATGAAGAAAATGCTGCATAGATGCACTAGAAACTTATAAATTCTAATTCAGCATCAGCTTGCTTAATATGCCTCTGTGCAATAAAGAGATAGAACTGACCTTCAGATAGCGAAGAAATTGCAGTTCTTCGGGAATCAGGAAAAGCAAAGCATTTCCTTTTCCCCCTTCTCCACGAGCTGTTCTACCAACCCTATGGATATATTCCTGATAGCAGTATAAAACATGTTATACTGTTTGTCTACATATAAGAACACAAAAAGTAAAAACATTAAAAAGCGTTTTGGTTGATCAATCAAGAACAGAAAGTACCTTTGGTTCATCAGGCGGATCATACTGTACAATCCAGTCCTACAACAGAAAAGGAAACCAGAGAGAAAATAACTGTTATATTAAAGGTTTTCAATTAAGAGAATAGAATTTATATGTATACACAAGAGTCCACACAAAATTTGATCAATGTTTTAGCATACAACCAGACATCTGAATCAACAAGGAGAATCAAGATTTGTCAACAGATGAACGTAGCAGGCTTTGGTGGGCTGCTGTGATTTTCACTTTATTTCTATACTTATAAAAATAAATAAACTAATTTTTACACTGATTCTAGACGAATTAGGTACACCATTTCTATTTTATACCCGTGCATTTTCAAGAATTGGATTCAGCACCCAATTCGTGGAGCCCAACCAACAGCAAATGATACTGTCAACAAGGCAATGTTACCAAATTGTAGGTATAATAGAATATCCATTCTTCTTTTGACTACAACATTTCATCTCATATGCCCCTGCGCACAAGAGGGGGTCAACTTTTTTCTTTCTATTCTATCAGCATGCATAATTACTTAAGAGTTGGAGAAAAACCTAAGAGGTCCAACAAAAATGAGTAATAATTTTTCATTCAGAAATATCATGTAAATTTGTAAGAAAAATGAACATACCACAGCTGGTATATCAAGCCCACGAGCAGCAACATCGGTACAGAGCAAGATCCCATTTTCTGCTTTGCAGAAGTCAAAGAAGGTAGTTGTCCGGCTCTGCTGCTTTTGTTTTCCATGAATACTTAAGCAATTCAACTGGATGAGATTAAGAAGGTCTGCATGGAATTTCACAGAGTTGCATGAAGAGAAAAAGACCATCACTTTTTTTGACTTGTGTCTCTTCAAGAAAGAATAGAGAACAATAAATCGCTTGGCACATGGAACAACAACATATCCCTGCAGCAATCCTTCATTTGTGACCTACAGAGATGATGATCTTGTCAGGTACAATTATAATGCTGATGAAAAAAGTTCGGAAACAATGATAAAGTGGGGAAACATCACCTTGCTTCTCCCATCGTCCACATCAATATAGACAGGAGTAGTCTGAAATGACAACCGCGCAAGATCCTCAACCTGTAATTTAAGGGAGAAATATCATTCAGAACCAAAAACAATAAGCAAACAATATGTTTTCCTTCCCCTTATTTTTCATTTTCCAGTATATCATGTATTATTAAGTATCAACCTCTACTGTATGTTAAAAATAAGAAGGACACATTTCAATGAAAAATTATTAAAAAATGAACAAAGACTTCAAAATTAGAAAATACTTTCAGTAAAAGAACATGTGGAAGGATTGAAAATGAACAAACCTTCTTCGTTTGTGTAGCTGAAAATAAAGCTGTTTGCCTATTCTGTTAAATAAAAAGAAGATCAATTAGCAAAGACACATATATTAGTTAAACCCACATACTGTGTATAAACTAATAAGCTGTGTTTAATAAGCATAAGCAAAATTAAATGGGAGATATAGCAACCACAACTCAGCCAATAAACCTAGGCCCCTAGTAAAACACGAGACATACAACCAAGCATACTTAGAACCTTTACAAAAGGTGTTGATACTCAACCACATATAATTATCACAAGACAACATTATAGCCTCATGTAAATTCCACATACCTTTGGAAGGATCTTAATAATCTGCTTCATTTCCTCCTCAAAGTTTGCTTCCAGTATCCTATCAGCTTCATCAATCATAAGGCACTGCCAAATCATGGAGGAGTCAAGAGTAAGAATAACTAGAATAATGAATCGAAATTGATGTAGAAACAAATCATGGAGGAGTCAAGAGTAAGAATAACTAGAATAATGAATCTAAATTGATGTAGAACGTAGATGTCATTAATATTGCCAAAAGACGTGAATGATAAATACTAGCATTGTTTATGAGAAAACAAATATGTCTTTAATATTGCCAAAAGAGATGACTAATAAATACAATGTTTGATTACTAGTGAGTATGAATAATGACATGTGTCCACATTATAAGGGAAAAAACCAGAGTATAGGAAGAACCAATAAGCTACCTTCAAGTTTTTATACATGAACCCCTTCGTATTTTGAAGATGATCGAGAAGACGGCCAGGAGTTCCTACCAATAGATTGACACCTTTAGCGAGGCGTTCCGCTTCAATTTTTCTAGTTGCCCCTCCAATCACCAATGCAAGAGTTTGTGAATGATACTTCAGAAGCTCCTTCGCCACAGCATGCGTCTAAAACAAACAAAATGGTTACGCAGGATAAGTAAATAAATTCAAACAAAACAATAAAATAGTGTGCCATTAAAATTAAGCAAGTTCTTCTATATTTTTAAATAAGCTAAAATGAGCTTATTTATATAAGCTCCTTTGATAAGCTTGTTAAATAAGCTAAAAATCACTTAATCATAAACTCAATCAAATAAGCTATTCTCCTCATAAATATAAATAAGCTCTCTATAATTTATCGGTACCTGAATCGCAAGCTCTCTAGTGGGACAAATGACAATAACACCAGCACCATTACGAGGGGTAAATTGGACATTGTACAAGAGTTCAACAGCAGGAATAAGAAAAGCTAGGGTTTTACCAGAACCAGTCCTAGCAGCACCAAGAACATCTTTACCAATCAAAAGTGGTGGAATTGCTCTTGCTTGAATCTGAGTCATATTCTCGAAACCCATATCATTGATTGCTTTATATGTTGCTTCAGATAATCCCAGTGATGCAAATGCTTCTGTACTCATGATTCCAGAACCACCTTTCTTCTTTTTCTTCTCAATTTTCACTTCACCTTCTTCGACCTTCTCATTCTCCGTTGATTCTACATTTTCCTCTACTTGTGGTGATTCCTCGTCGGTTTCAGTATCACGAGGTCTTTTCTTGTTGTTTTTCTTATTCTTATTCTTCTTCTTATTCTTCTTGTTAGTTTCATCCATTGGAGAAAGTTGAAGGTTGTTTTCTGGTTCTTCTGCCATAATCACTGCTTCCACTTTCTGATTCTGCTTCTTCTTCTTCTCGACCTGGTTAAACCCTATTCTAGTTCAAACGTGAGAATGAGACGAATCAAAGCCCATTTTGTATTAGAGGCCCATAAAAGTTAGATTAAGTGGCCTTAAAGCCCATGTTGGTGGATTGGGTTTAACATTTACCTTTTTGAGTCTTAATACGAACAAGATGTTGATCTAGTTATGTAAGGCCGTGCTACGTATCTAGGATAACCAAAAAAAAGTTAAGATTTTGATTTTTGAGAGCGATATTTGTTGGGATGCACAGTCATGCATCTCGAAATGGATTAGTTACTTAACCAACAGGTAAGGTGATATCTTTGATAATAAAAAAATGATGTCTGAGTAACATATACAATTTCAAAGCTTCAAACACATCACTTTTCAAAATATATTTTTATTTTGAATGTGTTAACATTTGTCCCATTAGCACTTATTAACATTTCATTTATATCATCCCATGTAATTTTGGGAGGATTTTACCTAATCGTCTTTCATTCAAGAATTAGTTTTACAATTATAATAATCAAATGTTTAGGAAATTGTTGTCATTTTGATATTTGGTTCAAGAACTACTCCGAATCATATTTGTGAGAGTAGATGATGAAATGTTAAAAGGAAGGTTAACACATAAATAATAATGCAAAAAAATGGTATGTTTTAAAATTTTCAAAACAAAACACTATAATGAAGTACTTCTTCCATGATACCATGTTTAAATAACTTAGTTATAGTGTACTTATTGGTGTTATCTTTGTAATACATTAAAATGATTACATATATGTTACCCTAATCATATTTTATCTTTAATGATTGTAAAGCAACATGTTAGACCAAGGAGGAAAACTATTAACATGAAACAACATAATGAAGAAATATTCCACTAGCCGCATACATAAATTATCATCATAACCATCGTGCTTAATTATGTTCCACTCTCTCCACATTAGCATCCAAATGCAACAAATTCTAGAAGGAAAGCAAAAAAGAAAAAGGAAAAGGAAAAGGAAAAGGAAAAGGAAGAGAATGCATTATTGGCCCATTTACACTTCATACTTGTTTTATTTAGAAGCGGAAAGAAAATAAGTTTCACCTGCAAAAGCAGTAGTCGTTGTTCATTGAATCAATATGTTTATTTATATGAAAAAAATATGTCTCACTTAAACAATGAAAAAGTGGGTCACTTTATTAGAATAGAGAATAGAGATAGCAAAAGATTACAAGACTAGTGATTCTATCATCTACATATATGAATAACTTTTAGTTCATACGGTAAGATAGATAATTATTATGTCTTGCTTTTAATTCAGTTAACCTATGGTAGTATGTAAGATGCAAGTGCGTGTATAACTGCTCATCTCATTAAGTATTGTTTTAAAAAAAAATGAAGATCTAATAGAATCTTATACCATTATATCAACAAATTGTTAGTAATTATAACAAAATTGACAAAATGTGTATCTTTTAGGTGGAAATATGTGTTTTATCTTCTTCCAAAAGAACATTGTCACTTTTGTATGTCATCACTATCAGTAGTTTTATGTAAATGATGGAAGAGTTTCTCATATTCCACAACGGATATACATCTGATTTTCCATAATTTGTGTTATTCTACGTGCTATGAACTTGTGATTGGTCATAAAAAATATATTTAAGTTAAGATTTAATTATTAAATATTTTTGACCAATCACAAACTTATGACAATAGAGTGATACAAACTGTGAGACGGTAGATATGTTCTCTTCCACACCATATGATGTATAATTATTAATATTTTAATCACATTGGTTGCTTGCCTTGGAAGAGCAATTAAACTTCTGGTAATCTCTATTGAGTGAAATGCCATATATCATGAAAGAAAATGCCATACATTAATTATGCCACCAACCTAGTGTCTTCTATTTCTCATCACTTCACCCAATCATAAACCTATTTAAAAAAAGAGGATGGAGTGTATGTGAGGAGATAATTTTTCTCCTTACACCAATTAGGCAATGATACATAGTTATTTTTTACCTATTTTAAAAATAAATAAAAAAACAAAAAGTAAAGTAATATAAATGTCTATTAATAAATGGGTGTGAGGAAATAACATCTCTCCTCACATCAGGCCATACATTATTCTCTTAAAAAAATTAAATAATTTAGCATGTATCTTTTTTTATTTAAAAGAAAATATAAAAACATGTTGTTACATATCTTTATTATTTTTTTGTACTACAAAGAGAATTATTTCACATTTTTCGCCAAAAAGTTAATCATTTCAGAGTTCATGGTTATCATTTCCAATTTTTGTTACTCTCACAAATGTAACATCAACGTTAGGAATCTAGCAGTCTTATACTAACAAGGTCAGGTTGGTTTGTCTTTATTTAATTCTTCTTCAATCCCCCATTTATGCAAACGTTGAAAATCTGGTGCACCACGAAATTACCAAATTGGCCCACAGAACAGAACACAAATAGATAACCGTTTAGGTTCTGACATTTGACCGTTACATCCATATAATTCAAAATTCTATATCCAACCACATTCAACTTTTCACTTCAGAATCAAATGAAGTCAACCCAATTCAACCATGAATATGAGTGCAACCAGAAAAGTTAAGAGTTTGAATATCACCTTCCTTCAAAATCGTTGATTTCGCTTCTCAATCCAACGGCTTAGATAAACCCAAATCAAATTTCAGATCAGACTTACCTCTTCTCTCTCTCTTCTAGCTCCACAATATTCAGTTAGTGTTTTGTTCTTGTAAAGTTTCAAACTTTGTGATTGACCGAGCAATTTCTAAATCTGGGTAATCGGAAAAATCTTCTGGGCATGTATAAATAGCAACAAAAATTCTGAAAATGCCTGTTTCAACGAGGTCTCAGTTTAGAAACCCGCACCATGGTTTGAAAGAGAAGCTGAAAGCACTTACACTCTTATACGAGCAGCAAAAACAAACTTCTACATCTCTCAGAAACTCATATTCAAAGCCGCAACAGAATGAACAGAAGAATGTGATGAGAGAGAATAGAGTGCCCCATTTGACTAATTCAACAGTTACAAGAACATTTGTGTTAATTGAACCACCCTCCAATGTTGCAAAGGAAAATTTTGCTGTTGGGTCTGATAAAATTGTTGGGTTTTCATGCGTAAGAAAGCCTTCAACGGTTTTGAGTTCAAACATTGTTGCTAGGAAACTTTCGTTGGGGAATGGAGGAATGGTAGAGTCGGAGAAAATGGAAACGGTTTTGGAGAAACAAGGGAAAGTGGTTGGTGTTGGTGAGAGTAGAATTCTTGTTTTTGTTAGGGTTAGGCCAATGAATAAGAAAGAAAAGGAAGTGGGTTCAAGGTGTTGTGTGAAGATTGCGAATCGGCGTGATGTTTATCTCTCTGAGTTTGCAAATGAGAATGATTATCTAAGGCTGAATAGGGTTCGTGGAAGACATTTTACCTTTGATGCTTCATTTCCAGATTCAGCTACTCAACATGAAGTTTATTCCACTACGTGAGTTTCTAATTTTGTTTTGTTTTAAGTTTCAAAAATATGATCTTTAGTGCTAGAAATAGAAAGGTTGGTTTTATAGTAGTAGCATAGTTACATGGTATCGTGGTAAGGCGCGAATGCCGTAAGCGATACTTATGGAATATGAGATGATCATGTAACTATGAGTAGGAGTTGGATTTGTCATTCATGAGTTGCACTTCCAATGCTTCATATTTTCCTTGTTACTTAATATTGTACCATGAGTGAAGATTCTAGGCTTAAGAAAACAACATTATTGCCTTGAGGCTTGAGCAATCATGTGTGTAAACAGATGAACTGAGCATCCTTTGAATAATATTTTCTGAAATTAGCAAATTAGGCTTTATAACTTTAGATTCATAAGCTTCACTTATTTAAGTAAGCTAAAAAAAGCTCATAGGAATATTATAAGCTGTTTTCATAAGCTTATATTTGTAAGTTGATCTTATAAGGGCAAATGTGCTTTTTATAATCTCTTGCAAACACTCTAAGGTGATATTCGAGCTCTTCCTTCTTATGTGAGATTAACCGGTCCCAACCAGGAGTCCCTCTCAACCATTGCCTTCTAAACTCACTACTTGGTTATGCTTCAACATTTGTATTTGTTTGGAAATGAAACCTTAAAGAATCAATCTGACAACCAGCTATAGGTAATTCCTTGCAAGATCACATTTCATATGATGTGTCCATAATTTGTTTCCATATCGAAAGTGATTCAAAACATAGTAAAACGGGTGCCTGTACAATTCATGCTTAATGTTCAGCATGCATTCTAAAATCTTATTGTTATAGCAATGATTTTATAGAGAGGTTTTCACAGAGTTTAATTTTTCAGAACCTCAGAACTTGTGGAAGCAGTTATGCAAGGGAGGAATGGGTCAGTTTTCTGTTATGGTGCTACAGGAGCTGGAAAAACTTACACAATGCTCGGAACTTTAGAGAATCCAGGGGTGATGGTTTTGGCAATTAAGGATCTTTTCAGTAAAATCCGGCAGAGAAGCTGTGACGGAAGCCATGTGGTTCATCTGTCCTATCTCGAGGTTTATAATGAAACAGTCAGGGATTTGCTTTCCCCAGGAAGGCCTCTGGTTCTTAGAGAAGATAAACAGGTCTCCCTTCTTATCTTAACAAAATAGAAACTTCACAACTATTCATTATTAGATGCCGAGTGCTTAGTTTTGGAGTTATGGTAGTATGTGATTATAGTACTCGAAATAGGGTTGACAAAGTTCGGGTTAGAGTTTATTCTGCTAATATGTAACAAACTTCTGCTAAGCACTTGAAGATCATGTTTAACTTGTATGTAAATTTACGCTCGAAAGATATCTTATTATACATTGTTCACTAATGTTATAGGGGATTGTGGCAGCAGGTCTTACTCAATATAGAGCTTATTCTACTGATGAGGTAATGTTCTGATCCCTCTTGGTAGATTGGATATTTAAACAGCTTTTTCATGTTTGAACCTTCACTTAGCATTTTTTCCTTTTCCTTTTCTGGTTGTTTCAGGTGATGGCACTTCTTCAGCAAGGAAATCAAAACCGAACCACAGAACCAACTCGCGCAAATGAAACATCTTCACGTTCCCATGCAATCTTGCAGGTAACCACAAAGGTTTTAGAGTAAAAGTGAAGGATCATTTTAATGTTGTGATTGTGGCATGTTCTTCTCACTAACCAAATCTACCTTATTTTGTTGGATCTAGGTTGTGGTTGAATACCGAGATAGAGATTCTTCGATGAATATTGTTAACCGAGTGGGCAAGCTCTCATTAATTGATCTTGCAGGGTCAGAGAGAGCTCATGCCACGGATCAAAGAACACTTAGATCTCTCGAGGGTGCCAATATAAATCGTTCTCTTCTTGCACTAAGTAGCTGCATCAATGCTCTTGTGGAAGGCAAGAAGCACATACCATATCGAAATTCAAAACTTACTCAACTTCTCAAGGACTCATTAGGAGGAACTTGTAATACTGTCATGATTGCAAACATAAGCCCAAGTAACCTCTCATTTGGTGAAACTCAGAACACTGTTCATTGGGCTGATAGAGCTAAAGAGATTCGGCTAAAGGTTGAATCCTCTTATGATTTCAAGCTAGTATATCCAAATGTTGAGGCACATAGCTAACATAGTTTTGTTGATGCAGGTAAGTGATGCAAATGAAGATCTATTGCCAATACCTGAGACAGACAGAGACCAGGCCAAGTTGGTATTAGAGCTGCAAAAGGAGAATCATGAATTAAGAGTGCAGCTAGCAAAGCAACAACAGAAGTTATTGACACTCGAAGCACAGTCTTTGGCTGCACACTCTTCCCCGACACCACCTTCAGCTACCTCTCTTTTCACTCCTCCAACTTCCGCTCAACCAACTGAAAAACGAAGGACTAGATCCTCTTTCTTGGCTGGAACTTGTATCACTCCAGAATCCAACAAAAAAGGAGCTGAGCTTGTGGTCAGAACACTTCAAAGGACTGTGAAAGCACTAGAAGCACAAATAGAGAGAATGAAGAAAGATCATAGCTTGCAGCTAAAGCAAAAAGATGATCTTATTCACGAGCTTTCACAAAAAAGTGGAAAACAAGCAGTGGATGAAGTGGGGAAGAGAGTATTAACCAGGGCTAGCCTTCGGCCAAAGGAACCAAACAATGATGAACTGAAAAGCCCAAGTCATCGTTTTCGATCACCAGTAGTCCCAACTGCCAAGAAAAGAAGCTACTGGGACATAACCACAACTAACAGCCCATCAATTGCTACATCCAATGGGAGAAAAACTAGAAGTCATGTCATTTCTGAACCTACCACTGCACCTCCTCCAAGATCATCCATGCTTCTTCAGGTATAGTGATTCGATTCTTTCCTCCTTATTTCTGACCCTTCATCACCTTCATATATCAATAATACTTGTTGCACTTTAGCACCATACACATCTATGTGAGGTAGTGTAGAACTAAAAAGAAAGGTGGCAATATCAGATTGTAATATGAAAACTTATAAGATATGAGGTTAAGCATGTGTAAGTATTATTACTATTATTATAAGATTTTATTTATATATGACATAAAAATCTTTCTTCTGTAACTATTATGACACACTTATCCATGTTTCTTGTTGTGTTGATTGTTCATTTCAATTACATTATGCAGCCAGGTTTTGCTCGTCAAAGAGGCAATATTTAAAGTGATTCATGAAGGAGTGGACTCAATATTATAGAGAGAGATAATTGCAAGCTTCATATTCTTCTCCTTTGTGACCATCTTTTATGTCTCTGCTCAAAGGATGATAGTATAGTTTGCTGCCCCTGTAACTATTTCATTATTTCAGGCTTTAGATAAAGAGAAAAATATGTATGCAATCGGCAAGTGTACGAGTTTCATACACTGTCAGAGTATCATCTATCATTTATGTTTAATTATTATCGACTTTTCAAAAAAGTAATATAAATGAGTGGTAGATGATGTATTGACTGTGTATAAATATATTTACACTAAAAGTGCATAGATATTATACTGTTAGATTAGACCCCAAAATCTTTATTTTATTTGAGTTGTATTTGACTTTTTTATATTGTGATGTACTTTTGGATCAATTTTTTAATAGTCAATAATAGATGAGTGTTTCATATTTGATTTGATTTGCTATGACAAACCAATTTCAACAAGGGTTGTTTTTTTTTTTATGTACAAGGTTGGATGAGTGTGACATGATTAAAACAATGTTGTAATTATTATAGAAGTCACTTGGATGTTTTGTGACCATTGTATGATTGTATAAGTGATGGAGACTTAATCATCCAACACAAATAATGTATAATGAAAACGAGAGTGGATAAAACCAATATGTGAATTTGTTGCTAATATTTCTTGCAAATTTATAAGCAATGTTTGGTTGGTGATTTTGTTCTTCTGATAAAAAAATAGAAAAGTGGTTGTGAGAATTGAATACTAGGCCCACTAGAAAGATTGTCATGATAGTCACTCAGAATTTCATCATGAGAGCAAATTCATTGTAGACTGCTTTTGGATTAAGCATTTGAAGAGAAACTATGTGAAAGAGATTATAAAGAAAGGAAAATAGATAAGAAACAAATGAGAAAGAGAGTAAATTTTCTTAGTATGAGTGAAATGAAAGAGGAAAAAAGAAAAAAGAAAAAAAATTTCTCTATCTCTTGTTTGGTTGAGTATAAAGTAAGTGAAAAGAAAAATATTATATTTGAAAAGACAAAAACACCCTTAAACAAAAAGAAAGGAAAAATATTAATAATGAGAATGTACAAGGTCATCATTGTCATTTAATGTTATAAGCTCTTTCTCCACTAGGGGGGAAGAAAAAAGTTATGTAGGTTCCACCTATTTTTACTCTCTCCCCCCTCTATCTCTTCTCAATTAACTACTTCTTAAATAAACTCTTCAAACTACCTGGAATGTTATCCTAAGCTTCACTCTTTTTCTTTCAAGTTGCACACTTTTAAAGCCACAAATATGACCAAATTATAGAGTTAAGATTTTTGAAGTTAACAGTGTGGTGGGCAATGGTCTACACTCTACACTCTCACTTAGATACTCAAGCTGCACAAATTACAATGAGTTATGGACTAGTGAGAATGTTACAAATTTGAATTAGAGGGCAACAAGAGAAAAGGCTAAGGATGAGTGTATAAACAAAGGAAAAAAGGAAGAAACAGAAGAGTTCTACTGTCAGATTTTTAGCAACTGGATATTGATTTTCTTTTTATTCTTCACATTGATGTTTATGACTTTATTATGATTAGGCATTAACAAAATTCTTGGGATCATCACTTGACAAACAAAATTGTGCATAAATAGCAATGATTGGAACAATCTTCACTTTTAGACCAAATACTCAAATTTGGTTGGATTGAAAGAGCATGTTGATAAAGGATCCTAGCTAAACAGGGAAAGAAAGGCATCAACAAGAGAAAAAAATGAAAGGGCACTCAGATGAACCATATAATGAAGCTATCATCCAAAATCTTCCTCTACAAGAAAGCAAAGAAAGTACCATTTGCAGATTCTGTAAGAGTAGAACTGATATAATAGAATCCAAACGAAATAAAGTGAGATAATATTAGAAATATTTGCAGTAATGTGCTCACATAACAGTCTATGAAGAATATGAGGCTTGGACCCTCAAATTTCATAAGTACAAGGTTACAAGCAACTCTTCAATTAAAGGGATTACATTGTGTAAAATCTACTCTCTTTTTTAGTACTACCAAGGGTATCCCTTTACCGGTAAGGAACTAATCTCTTCTGGGTATTTAATTATCTCTCCCAACAAGTGTCGCCCACAAGAATCGAACCATTCACCTTTTAGTCATCTTGGAGATCTAGCAGGGTTTAACACCACTAGACCAAAATATTGTTGGTGTCTAAAATGTAGCCTGCAATCGAAGAATCACATTGTAACTGATAACTGTAAATACATCGATCCACAATTTAGAACCTTGATAGGAAATGGATTGAACCATGAAGCAAATAAACTCATATGGGTGAATGAAAAAGAGTGGCATGGGGAAATACAGTGCAAGTAAAGTAACTCTCCATTTGGAATAAAATGACATACTATAATGAAATGGCTAAAGTTAATATAAACGAAATAAAAAAGTGAAGACAAACATGATTTGCATTAACCTCCACCTCATATTAGTAGTTAAAGGAATAGAAAGTAGAAGTATACATATACACCTTTCATGGCCCACCCATCATGTTGTAAAGTATTTGTCACCCACCTACCCACCTCCTCTAAAATAAACAAGAATCACACTTCTTCCATTTCCAAGATTGGAGAGCTAAACTAAACAAGGTAGTAGAGGAATAAGAATAACCCAGAGTTCCAAAATCTACAAAGAACAACTAAAAAAGGGAAACTAACAAATACAACTAATCAACAGTTTTAAGCTGCAGTCCACAATGGTTGCAAAGTAGTGATTTTGATTGTTTTCGCAACGGCGTCACGACCACATTTGCATCTACTACAGCCACATTTTCCAGAGTCAGTACTTGAGACATAGGTTTCAAACTTCCAATTGCAATTTGCATGGGTGCTATGTTAGACTCTAAGTAAATAGATACTGAGTTCAGGTGCTCCATTGCTGTCAGGATTCATCATGTAGAAAGCCTCAGAATCTCTAGATCCAACAATTCTTTCAAATCTTGCCCTCATATACATCACTTCACCACCACCACCACCACCACCATCATCACTATATTTGTCTTTATCATTATCCACTGCTGGCAAAACACCAGCACCCATTGAAATTGGTTCCACTGCTTTCAGAATATCCCATTCTTTTGCTCCACATTCTCTTCTACTTGCAAAGCCACATTTTTTACCATTACAATAAGTCCTCCAAATAGGTTCCTGAAGCAACCCTATCACACTAGTACCCTTCTTCTTATTCTTCTCTGTTGCTTCTTCTTTCTTCTGTCTATCACATTCCAGAGCAATTCTAACCAAGCCAGAAGCCATTTCACGAACCAAACCAGTAATTGGGGTTGCAAGCTCGATGAGGAACGCAGGTTGTGAAGTTGGGTCCTTTTGAAAAGCGATATGGACATGGCCACGACGATAGCCAAAGAGGGTACCAACTACACGAAAACCAAGACCAAAGGGTATGTGGGTGTTGGAACGGTTCTTAGAAAAGACAGTGAGAACAGAACGAACCTTGGAAGTTGCCAATGCCTGAAGCTTCTTCCTTGTTGTGGGTGCATGTCCTTGAACAACGTTGTTAATGTTATTGTTATTGATATTGGTCTTGTGATCCTTTTCTTCTTCTTCTTCTTCTTTGTTTGTTGAAGTTTTTTCCTTTTCTATGATTGTGGGAAGTTGAGGTTGAGAGTCTTCATTTACAACCTTGTTGTTTGGCCAGTGAAAGTGGGTGTTGGGGGACAAGAGTTGAGGGGTTGAGATTGTTGTGTCCATGACTACAAGTGTCTTCATTTTAGGAATGAAAAGCAACGGGGTTTATAAGAGTGAGTGTATGTGTTTGGGTTTTCGAGTAGGAGTAAATGATTCTTTAATTGTAATTGAAATTTGTAGAAATCACTTTATCTTCTATGGCTTTGGGTAAAGTGAGTGCAACAGAATCCTGACAAAGTAAACATAGGCAGGCCCACCAACTGATATAGAGAGAGACTGAGTTTGCCTTTCAAATAGTAGAAAAGAAAGGAATCTGAGAAAAAATGTGTTTGTTAAGAGAGAGAATTGTGCTTACTTCACTCAATCTAAACAACTATCTTCATGTTATCCTTCATTCCACCAAAAATCAGAATATAATTTAATCCACTTATCCACATGTAAAATGAAAAATCTTCAATCCCATCTAAATTTGTTTAGATTTGACCATTGTTTTAGCATTTTTTGTTATTTTCCGTTTATTTCACCACCCAATCACTATCGGTTCATACATTTTTTCACCAGAAATATTAGTTAAAACAACAAATGTGACTTTAAACTAGTTATATCTTCAATTTATTGAACCTGTAAGTTTCACCCATTAAACTACAGTCATGTATTGATTCAGTTCAATTAAAAATAAAATAGAAGTACTCGGCTCAATAAAGCAAGAAACAAAACACAAAGCCATCACTGTTGAAAGTCGACCTGTACTCTCATAGTGCAGAGGTACACCATGGTGACATCAGGCTAGGGGTTACTGAATTCTCATGGCACATGTTGGCTACAGAGGCTACATTACACGTGTATACGAAATGACACATCATTGTATGTTTGTCCCCACAAGAATAGGAGCAGGGCTATTATAGGAGACTTCATCTTTTATCTCACAATATTGCGTCATTGTGCTATGAATTATGATTGGTCAAATAAATATTCAATAATAAAAAATTTAACTTAAATATATTTTTCCAACCAAGTACAAGATGTGCTCTCATTTTTCTAACATAAGTAAACAGAACACTGCTTCTAAATATATTCAATCTGTAACAATCTAACATGGTCGATAGCGTCAGACTGAAGCTAAAACTGTTAGTACGAAAATAAGATACCAAGTAAATGAAATAATTAACAGGTAATTCTAAATAGTAGACGGGTTTTGAAGAACTCACTAATTACATTGACTTACAAATATGGATTCATAGGTTACATTCCACATATAGGGCCAGCAAACTAGTGAATGGGTTGGTTTGTACAATCGAGCTAACTAGAAAGGAGAAAGCACAGAGGCAGTAATAGTCAGGGGTAGCTTGTGCTTCAAGAAAATGAAGATCCTAAAGTTATTAGCTATCTAAACTTTGGTCACCTTCTGGCTGCTGCTTTGGAGCAACAGCCCCACCGTTCATCCTAGCTCGTGCCTCTGCAAACATCCTTTGCTGCTCTGCTAATGCTTCTTCCTCGCTCATTTCAGCTACATTGCTCCACTTACCCGCTTTTAAAGTGTCTTGCTGGAATAATAAATTAATCACAAATTAGTTTACCTTTCCAACAGTGTTATTAACTGGTTCAAAATTCACTTTCTAATTAAACTGATCAATAATACATTCCCTCCTGCCTCTTTAGATATCGCCACAAACAATGAGCACTGAAGAATATCAACTCAATATAAACCAGAATGCTGATCTCTTGCCAGACCAAAAATTCATCATTCTTAATTCTCAACCACAGAACACCCAATTAAAACTTCAGAATTTATGAAATATTTAGAAACTCTATGAGCATAGGGACACTAAAAACAACTGAAGATTCATAGGTGATTTCGATTTAACAGCCAAACGAAATGACAGGCCATGCTCTCAACCAGCATTCTATAAACACCCAGTGGAGAGGAAAGGACTCATGGAGTGGGGAGCATTGTCAGATTACCAGCCCATAATGACCTTTCCGGAGTATTTCACCAATATGATACCATTTACACTAGTTAGGATAGTGAGCATTTTTGCACTTACACACAGGGATAAAAATGTCATTTTATTATATCTTAAGGATAAAAGTGTCAAATCATATTACATTTTTCCTCTTGTTTTGGGTGTACTTGTCTTTCCATTAATGGAGAGGATCTCAACTCCATTTACACGTGTCTCTCAACCAAGAGAACCCGGATTGGATTGGGGGCTTATTTCGAGGACCAACAATGAGGTCCGCGCTTGCTCAATCCCTCAACACAGATCTTAGTTATCAATTTACTGTTTATTATTATTATTATTTTGGAGGTTTTCACTCACATAGAAATTACTGAGAGGGGTAAAAGAGCATTTATGCTAAGTCGTATTATACAACTCAAGCAATTCAACATGCACATGTGGCACTAATGTTAAAAATTACCATGGTCTCCAGCTTGTGCTGTTCGTACGCAGAATAAACTTCTTGGATGTACTCACTAAATCCAAGCACCTGGGAAAAGACATATGCTAATCAATAACCAGAGGTAAAATATACGTGTTTAAAACATCCAATTTACCCATTCTTGACAATCTCACTCCTGTAGATGCTTATATAAAGAAAACAAATATATGAAGAGTTTGGAATGCTTCATCTTTGGAGTTAAAAGAAATCATTTTAAAGAAACTGAACTCTTCTATTTAAAACATATAATACCTCCAAAGCCTTCAATATGTGCTCAGGTGCAATAGTCCTTTTATCTTCTCTGTTACAGACTTCATTGGACTCCGATGAGACTAGATTAATAAACTCTACAATGATATAGATCAAGAACAAAATGTTATTCAGTAAGAAGAGTAAACTAAGAATATAAAGCAGGAAAGAGAAAATATAAGTGAAGGCTAAGATGTACACATAATATGAGATACACATGCAAACATTCATTTTTTTTTTTATCTAAGCAGATGATTGCTTCAAAGGTGTTCATTACCAAAGATGTTATTGAATTTTAGATTATATGTAATTGACAAAGCATATTGTATTATATGATTGGATTATTATTCATTCATATTTGAAAGAGAGCAAAACCATGTGGAATTAACAAATTATGCAGCTAAAGAGAAATGCCAAATAAATACCATCACAACCATTTAGATTATAATCAATGGCAAAAGAATGGAAATTAACAAAAAGAATAGAATGGCATGGTCATCAATTGTTGCACCACCAAGATGCACTACAATTAAGACCATGCATAAAAAATCCCAAGCACAAAAATAATTGACTCAATAAATCAAACATGATATGGTAGCAATAAAAGAGCAAAGGTTGCATGGTTCTGACCTACACAACACTCAATCAATAGATCTTGAGCATCCCTTGCAACACGTACATCTGGGGGCAACATCTCTTTAATAATTTTTGTCATAGTAGCTGGCAAGAAATCATAGCTTCAGTAAGTGAAAAAGGTACAATGCATGAAACAACAAAGAGACTACATTAAAGCCCTTGAGCATCAAGTGCATCAAAACAAAAGGGAAATAATGCTACTATTGGCTAATGGTTAGCAACATTTCACAATTAAACCTATCCAGAAGAGAAAAACTAGGCCACTTCTGGTCCAGACCCACAGTAAACTTTCTACTTTTAACACTCCATTACAAGGAAAAAATTGTACACAAAACAAAATTAGACATATATATAAAAAAAAATTCCTTAGCCAATCTCATGAAGCTAATCAAGGCATCTATTTCTAGGTATTCACGGTTTCTGGCTATCAGTAAGGCCATATTTTATTTTACACCCACGTTAAACAATTACAACTCAATAAAAAGTAAAACCTAACTGTATTTACAATCATTACTTATCATTAAAAATTGGTATACTTGGTCATTTACTTTGCTACAAAATCATATTAAGCATTTCAAAGAAAACGCAAAAAATTAGCGGTAATTCAGATTTTAAAAAAATCACTCTCTTCATCCAAATTATCAATGCAATTTCCAGAGACAAGCAATTTCACCTGTGCGGTAGCAAAAAATGATTCCAACGAAATGTATAATATAAAAAATCACTGACTATGCAATCAATTCCACAACTGAGACAGTAAATATACCTTTCGGAAGCGAAGCATCTTCCTTCGATTTTCCAACAATGTCCATGGGCTCCATGGTTCAACCTAAAATCCAATCCAACAAAAAAAACACTTAAACACACAAAAATACACACGAAATCGAAGAGAGAAATCGCAGATCTGAAAAATAGCGATGAAAACGGAACAAAAAGAAAATTGAACATACCGAATCGAACGAAAATCAGAAACGAACGCGAATGTTTGAACGCGATAACGGAAGATAACGAATGAAGCGATGGAAGATGAAGACGAAGGAGGAGGAGGTAAAACGAAGACATGGCTAGTATATGAATTTATGAAGAAGGTTTCACATCATAAGAGAACCACTTCTTGCTCGATCCGATTAGTGCATCCCACGCTACCCAAAGCGCGTTGACGTCACCTCATACCACGTCATCCCGATTTATTAATTCTAATTTTAAATATTTTTTATTTGAATTCAATTAAGGATTAGGAATTAAAAAATGGGATGTCCTCCTAAACCCAAGTTTAAAAATTTTCCTATCATAAAAAATGAAATCTGTCATTCAGGTCGACTTAATGTAGGTAAAAACTGAAATTTGAGACTTGATTTCTAGAATAATATAACATTTTCTATTACGAAAAGAGTCACTTAGAAAAATAAAATTATAAAAGATCTGATTGGGAGATATAAAATTTGAATTAATATTTGGTATACTTTTTTATGTTTAAAGTATGAATAACCAAGGTATTAATCTAGTAGCGTAAAACTCTGCTAAATTCATCTATGAGATGATCAAAAAATCAATGGTTTGATTTTTATAGCCGACACTGTTGGGAGAAGTAACCACACACCCCAAGAGTGATCAGTTCATTATCACACAAAAAAGTAATGAGATATCTTTGGTAATACAAAAAACATAAATATTACGTATTCTTTTTTGTGAGTGGTAGTTTTGGTTGTGTAGTGCATTTTTGTTTGAAATTAAAATCTCAACTCATGTCAAGAATTGTTAGTGGCTACTTTTGCATATGTCAAGCATTGTGTTACTTGCAGTTTGCAATAGATGCTGAACCATGTTCTTCATGTTTCAATTCATTTCCAAGTTATTGGTGTTCCAACTCTATACCTTTGCATGTAAAATTTGTATATATTTTTTGGGGGCATGTTTGGGTAAACAACTTCTTTAAATGCTTCTTTCCATCATGATTTGGTGCTTCTACCAAAGCCCAACTCCAATTCAATCTTACAGATACGTTTACCAAAGCCCAACTCTAATTCAATCTTAACAAAACAATTATTTTTTGTTTTTATTATTTATTTTTTAAATATATATCAATTTTCAATTGGATTGGGACACAATGAGACATGATTTGATGCTTCTGACGCATGATTTAGATGATGAGATGAGGAAGAGTTGAATATTAAGAAAGTGGAGAATCAACAAAAGATATTTCAATATTCATATATAACCATCTTTTAAACTACTTCAATTCAAATTGAGGATTTTTACTTTTCTAATACTACGTATTATGTAATATGTTGATAAATTGCTCCAATTATATAACACTACTAAACTAATTATAATATTTGGGCTTACATCCTTGTTTAATTTGATATTGTCAGCAAGCTCAAATATTTTACTATTTTAGATCTCTTAGTTTATCAAAAAATATTTTTATTTATTTAAATTACATCAATAAAATATTTGCATTTATATCGAATCCCAAAAATAGTTACAATGACAACGATGGATAATAAAATTAGGCATGAAGTAAAATTAAAAATGAATTAAAAGTAAAAATATTAAGTGCATGCAATCTAATTAAAATTGAATTAACACGCTATTGACATGGGTACAGTTGGGAATTACTTTCATATCTACGTGTATTACATTTTTTTTAGAGAAAAAGATATATACACCGATAGCATAAGAATTTTTTACACTGTCACTTCATTATCTATTATTCATTTTTAATTATATTTGACTTTTCACAAAAAGTAATCTAAATGAAGGATGGATGATGCACTGATTGTGCATAATTCTTTACATTGTCAGTGCATCAATATTATACTTTATTTTACTTCCATCATGGATATATTAAATATGAGTTACTGATATGATATCTAGTGGTGTAAGACCTAATTAAATTTTCAAGGTTGAAGATTTAATTACTATGAACGATACTTACTGGGAGGAACAACCACAAAAATGATTAGTTCCTTACTCAACAAGGTGGGTGAATACATTTTGTTCCTATCCGGCGAACCAAAGGTCATGTTTAGACGCCGAGGTGGCCCCGCTTGTAGGGACCACCGAAGTTGGCCCAGGAGACAACATGCCTTCCGTACTCCACCAACCTACCTGCCAGCGCAACAGACGGGTTGCAGAGCAGGCTAAGAGACAAGAAGGGCACAGTGTACGACCCAACAGGCCGCCTGACACGGGAAAAGCATCTCCAGACAGCACCTTCGGTCGGCCACGCGTCGCACCACCAGCCAAGAGCCCAAGGTCAACTCTCACCCCTATAAATAGAAGTATCTACCAACAGGAAGTATCTTAACCTCAACTCCTAGACTCTCTAATATTATTCTTCTTGTCACTCACTCTCTACTTCATATACTGACTTGATCGTCGGAGAACCTTTTCAGGTACCTCCACCGACGGGTCCAAACTCTTTGCTGCCTTCAGTCACCCTGGCGATCGCTTCCTACCTCTTCATCAACATCTAACTCATCATTGTCCGTACTCTTGTGTTCTGATAAGAACAATATCAACCTTCATGAGAATCCAAGTTCTAACCCAATCAAAGACTTTTTATCATGTAAGTTAAATCATGTCATTGAAAAATGTTCATTCTTCTCACATCACTCTCAATGTTTGTGAGGGTACAGAAACTTCACTCTAGTTTTCTTGAAATTACATTGCCATATGCTTGACTATAGATCATATTGATAAGTACCAAAAATACCTAATTTTCATATACTTTTTATGGCACTTATCCTATGCAAATCATGCAAAACCAACTTAATTCAATACTTTTTAGATAAATTGTCACATTTTGATCTTATATTTTTTATCACCTCGTTTCCAAATCTTTGTGCAAAGTTTCTAGGAAAAATGAAGAAGAAGAAAAATAATCAAAAAAATAGTCAAGCAAGGAGGTGTCCACATAGGCCATTTTGATGCATACATGAAGCTGCTCACTAAGCAGCCTGGTGTGGACATGTTGCACTGCCCAACTGACTCGGCACCAACTTGTCTTGGTCAGGCACAAGCTTACACAGTCAGACTCAAGCCTGGCACAAGCCAACCTACTGAAACAGGCAGCTCAGCATGCACCTTGGGACCACCCAGCTGGAACGGCACACCTAGCCAGAGCAGAACAAGCTTCTCAAGCAGGCAGCTCAGCGTGGCCACATAAGCAGCCAAGCGGGCTGGACCCAGCACGCGTCGAACTTGACTTAGTCACCAAGCAACGTTGACATCATGCATGACTTCACTTAACTAGTATTGGGTCGGTGTGGTTAATATTGCTACCCATGTAATGATTAGGATTCTAATTAAAACTCTTCTCAAGAAAACTCTCAAGGATAAAACCCAATATCACATGTTTCCATGTATTTGATCATAAATGTTTATATTGAATAAAAAATAACATTTGGTCAAACTTAATGTCTAAGCCAATGAAGGAATATTTTTTAGAATATAGAAGCATATAAAATCTACAATAAAGGGAATATGACAATTGACGAATCAATATATGTCTAATTCTAGAGGAATGGTATTTGTGTTGATATTTCAAAATTATTAGGAAACACTTACTTCAAAGAAGAAGAAGAGGTTGAGAAAGGTGGAAAAGAGCTTCTACATGAAGTCAACAAGTAATGAAGAATTGCTAGAAGCTTGGATACGGTAAAAGATCATCTTATTGACAAAATGATATATGATGTTAATAAGGAATGGTAACTCGAAATTCCATTCAAAATATTTTTAATTTTGTAGCTCTAATATATCAAATCAAACTTAAGAATATAAATGAACCTACTGTGCATGAACATTGTATTTTAGCTTTGCAAGAAGCGCTAAATCAATTTGGACAAAATGATATATGGAATTTAGTCCCTAAGCCTAAAAATTATTCCATAATAGATATTAGATGAGTTTTTAGAAACAAACTTGATAAGTAAGGCCTTATTCTCCTCTAAAACTCAACTCGCAAACGGATCCTAATGTAATTGCCTTTTCCTCACAAGGTAGGTATCTGCTATTCTTGTCCTTTATGATATTGATGAATCAGCATTTATCTTTGTCGAATGAGAATGTTTATCTAAACTTTCTCATGAGCAAACTTCTGAAGATACCTTCTCATCAAGCTTTCTCATGGCTTAAAGAAATTCAAGCTTCTAATCTTCGAAGTCACCATCATTAGATTCTATCCATTGATGATTTAGGTGGTAGAAACTACTCTTTGCAGATTTATTTGGCATTGCATCTGATTCTGTGGAGATTCATTGCTTTTCCTTTCTTTGTTATGAACATATGATAACATTATCAGCACCTTCCCGCGGCGAACTTTCTCATGTTCATTAAGAACCTTCTCAGGTTTTCCTTGAACTTTCTCAAGCCAGAAACTGATTTTCTTAGGTAACCATTATTTGGTTATACCCTTCAATGATTTAGATGGTAGAAACTACTCTTTGCTGGTTGATTTATCATTGCATCTGCTTCTGTGGAAATTCTTGGTTTTTCTTTTCTGCTTATAAACATGCTCATAACCTCATCAGGACCTTCTTGAGGTGAACTTTCTCATGTTTATGAAGAATTCTCAGGTGTTCCTTGAACTTTCTCAAATCAGAAATTGATGCGGTCTTTCCACTTGTGGGATAGGTTGCATATACCTTCCTATCACGAGGGAGCCTTGTGCACCATACCACCTTTCTTTAATGACCTAAATAGTTGTGTTCCTGTTTCAAAAACAGTCATGCATAGGATAAAAGCAGTGATATTCAATTTATAATAGTAAGACCAGTGGTATTCAGCTTATATATTAGGACCCATGATATTCAACTTTTAACATAGCTAAATATCACCAAAGAATAGACTATGGAACTAACAAACATGAGGAATCTCCGAACCATGCTTGCTGAAAATGCACACCAAAATTTCATGGCTCCCTCCCATCAAATCAAAAGTCCCGACTGGAAGCGGCGCTGAAGGCCAACCAGGACCTCTTCGCCTGGTCTGCAGCAGATATGCCAGGCATCGACCCTTCTTTCGCCTGCCACCGACTGACGACAAAACCAGGGGCCAAACAAGTGGCGCAGCGAAGACGAAAAATGGGAACGGACAGGGCTAAAGAAGTTGTTGCTAAAGTAACCGAGTTGTTAGATGCGGGTTTCATCCGCGAAATCACCTACACCACATGGTTGGCAAATGTCGTCCTGGTGAAAAAGCCCTCAGGAAAATGGCGGATGTGCGTGGACTACACCGACCTCAATAAGGTATGCCCTAAAGACCCTTATCCTCTCCCAAACATTGATCATTTGGTGGATAATTCTTCAGGATATCAGTACTTGTCCTTCATGGACGCCTACTCCGGCTACAATCAGATCCCGATGTACCCTCCGGACCAAGAGAAGACTGCATTTATTACTGACCGGGCCGCCTACTGCTACACGGTCATGCCTTTCGGTTTGAAGAATGCAGGAGCAACTTATCAAAGAATGATGAGCAAAGTATTCGCCGGGCAGACCGGAGAACACATGGAGGTCTACATGGACGATATGATCGCCAAAAGCCTCCCCGGCGAGGATCATATCGCTATCTTGGACACCATTTTCCAACAGCTCCGCAAACACAACATGCGATTGAACCCCGAAAAATGTACTTTCGGCGTAGAAGCAGGTAAGTTCCTCAGTTTCCTTCTAACCAACCGGGGAATTGAAGCGAATCCATCCAAGTGCCAGGCAATCTTGGACATGAGAAGCCCCCGCACCGTCAAAGAGATCCAACAATTAAACGGGCGGCTAGCCGCGTTGTCCAGATTCCTCCCATCCGCAGCCAAGCATTCGCTGCCGTTATTCCAATTGTTAAGGAAGGATAAAAAGTTTGAGTGGAGTGAAAGTTGTGAAGCGGCGTTCAACACTTTCAAGAAATATCTATCCGCCCCTCCTATTCTCTCCAAGCCACTTCCAGGAGAAACCCTATATGTATATCTGGCCGTATCCGACGGGGCGGTGGCGGCCGCATTAATCCGCGAAACGGCAGAAGGTCAAAATCCAATCTACTTCACAAGCAAAGCCCTACAAGGCCCGGAGTTAAAATACCAAAAGCTGGAGAAAGTGGCGTATGCGTTGTTGGTCGCAGCACGAAGATTACGCCAGTACTTCCAATCTCACACAACAGTCGTCAGGACTAATCAGCCAATCAGGCAAATTTTGCACAAACCAGAGTTGGCCGGGCGGATGATCGCGTGGTCGATAGAACTTTCCCAGTTCGATATCCAATTCGAACCTCGCACGGCCATCAAGAGC